>NC_083770.1:34184279-34484279 GCF_963514075.1 Conger conger
GTTCCATGGATGAGCGCCAGCGCCATAAGTGGTAGATAACAACCATATTAGACTTGTTTATGTAGTGTAATCATTGATAGTATTGTTTTAAATAGATTTAATTTTTTTCTCCAACAAACCCCCTCCCGATAAGTGCAGCAGGTGTACAGCAGTGTACAACAATGAAGGTCATTCTACTCACACGGCTCCCATCCAGGAATGCGCGTTTCACTCAAGAAAAAAGTTATCTCAATTAACATGTAAAGAAGTTCAAGCATATGGCTATTTAAGACATGCTCATACGCATGAGACGAAATGCTGCATTATATACAAGTATATGCTCTCAACGGTATAAAAATAAGAAATGTAACAAATTAAAACGAAATAGAGTCCAACATCTTAACCTGCACAAATCAGCCCAGAACACTTGAAATCACTGGGAAGTCTATTTATGCATATCTAAGCTATTAACTCTGTAATTTATGATTTGCTAAGACAATTCAGAAAACTGGATGGTCGGTATAAAATACAACTTAACTAACATTCCCTTCTAGATAACAACAATGTTCGCTAGAGATCAATTTACAACTAATGCAACTGAGTACACTGCTGAATAAAGTGAGTAAATACAGTTTAAAATAAGATAATACATTCATAATCATGATCACGGTTTTGTAGGGTCTGTTTCTATTGCTAAGAGTTATGACCAAATAAATAATTCGCAAAAAAGCACAGCCTTTAAGTTATAGCCTATATAACAAAATACAAAATTCTATTTTGCTTAAATGAGGGTTATCGATAGTTGCGAATATTTAAAGGGATGCATAGCCATTGCCAATGGAAAACCCACAGTGTATTCCAAGGATAGTACAAGTGAAACTGTATTTTGGCTTGCCATTTCGAAAGCCATAATTCAGGTTGCCGCCGTAACGACTTAAACCAATTATACTCAATAACCTGACCTCGTGAATGTCTAATGTGTGCCATATTTGATATTATTTTATTATTATAATATCTTTAAGCATGTTATCTTATAGCTAATTTAAAACGGATGGACAGTTTAATTAGTCTCGCGAAGTGCGGTCATCCAGTTCGCAAGTAGCCTGCCTATTCAAAAGCCAATTTATTACCAGGCCTTTTGTTAATTTAAGTGACATAACGGCGAATTTAAACCTTCACACTGGACGATTTATTATGGAAAATTACAGTGAAGCATTAAAATAGGTGCAACAGTAGCCAGAATGATGGATGAAAAAAGGGACATTTGAAAAATCATAAGAAAAATAATATCCAAACTAAAAAAAAAAAAATGTTTGGACACAATATAATAATAATAATTATTATTATTATTATTGTTATTATTATTATTATTATTATTATTATTATTATTATTATTATTTATTTTAGATGGCATGAAAACTTGTTAAAACTATGTAAGAACTTTGAAAGACAGTCGCTGTGAAGTTATGTGAATTACACTGCCCCCTAACGGAAGGGAACGGAAACCACATCATTTAAAATTCACTGGGACAGCAGTCAGCCGACAGTAACTTCACCCTTTTTTCACCAAGATAAATAAACCAAGAAAACTCGTGTAATTAATGTCAAGTGCAGAATAGCTTACATGTATTATTAATTAATTGGTTGATGGTTTAGTTCCTCCTTAGAGGAAAGCCAATAGATTAACAGTTGGCTACACAATAATTGTATTTTCATCACATCATTGCTACCCTGGAACACTAGACACCTTTCAGAAAGGTTAAAATAGGTTTCAAGGTTACAATAGGTTTTCTGCAGTTCCAGACACAATTAAGCCACAGAGTCACTGGAGATGGAAAAACAAGAGATGGACAAACAAACAAACTAACAAATAAATACGATTAGTGTGATGTAGGATTTGCCATCTGAAATTTGGATGTGAAACATTATTTTATTCACAACATAAGTATTTTTTTACAGAGAACATATTCACTTTAACAACGGGGAATATTGAAATATGTGCAAGAGTATTTAATGTATATTAGTTCAAGAGTATGAGCCAATTACATGTCTCTGAAACTTCTGAATCTTAAAAGAGGTTAAAAGTGCCATTAAACCACAAAATCAGCAGCATAAAATAATTTTTTTATATATTTGGAAGTAATTTAGCATACAATTCTGAAAAGTAATAATTTTGAAATAAAAAATGAAATAAATGGTGGAACACAATTTAAAAACCTCCATATTATCTATCTTTTCTAAAGGCTATTTTAAATACCAAAATATGTATTGTCTTGCTAGCTGTTGTGCTTTAAGTTTTAAGTTTCACATAAAAAAACCCAATGTATTTTATTGCAGCTTTTATTTTGTCTTTTTGGAAAGGTAAACTGAATGTGCAAATATAAGACTATTTCATAGTTCAACTGAGGGTTTTTACATACTACTGAGCTGTAAGTGTTATAACGGTAATGACATTATAAAACTTAAAGTGTATTTTGCAGTTTTAATGTGTCATGAATGTAGTTAACATTCAGGACTGAGTGCTCAAAATGCCTTGCCTACTACATAAGCTGAGAATTATAAGTTTCTGTAACTGACAAAAATGTGTTTAAATATGTTGTTCATAGGGCACTGAATACATGTGTAAAGTTTTATACAAAAATACTGTTTAATAGTATGAAAAAATGCAATATGTAAAAGTCCGTTCACTTTGAAGGTCGATTTCTCAAAACTACTCACAATGCAGACATAACCTTCTAATTCTCAACTCAAGACTAATAGATAATAACACAAGATATTCTGCCCATTTTGAATAAGAGAGGACTGAAAAAAGGCTCATAAAATTATGAAAGAATTATTTGAATGGAAACATTTATATTTTATAGAAAACTCAAACTGGTTTCTACAGCTCGTGCCCTAAGACAAACAACGATGACTTCAGAGGGCATATTTAAGCTGGCACTTCAGGGTGCACACATTGTTGACTCCAGAGAAAAGGACGGATTAGATCTGTCAGGATAATACTCTCTGCTCCAACAGTTTGACAGTAGCTACAGGCAGACTGGAGAAATGTCACACTGTAAGAGCCTCCACATTTCTCTTCTCTTGCCTGGCCTTGTATGACATTATGTTAAGACTTAAACTGTCTTAACAAAACCCCCTGGAAAACAAAGCCCCTTCACAGCAGTGTGTAGTGTGGATATACAGTGAGTTACTGAAGAAGTGGTCTTTTATGTTTAAATTGGCTTTGATCTTTTAATGAGTCTTCTCTAACCCTTCCCCCCGCCACGCCACTTCTTTAAAGCTAGGGATAAAAGCGTTCTTGCAGGCCGGATTCCCTCCATGGAAGTAGTTCTTCAAGATGTCTTAGCTGTAATAAGGTACCACGGACCAGTCGGCAAGGTAGGCCTAGTAACTCATTTCATAATACGTTATTCAAATCCAAAACAAGAGAATATTCTGTCTCATTTCCTCTTACTTTTCAGTTCATCTTTAACTTGGTGTGCTATTTTTTTATTTAAAAATTTCAATGATACTTTCATGATACTTTTATTTGATAATGGCCTAAAACCCACCACATATAAAAATTGTGCAACCAAGAAATACTGTACTTTAAGCTAATCTTAAAAAGTGTGTGTTTTGCCTCTAAGTCTGAATAATAAACTTCAGAGAATATTTTTCCCAGATTGTAACTCATTATTTTACATGAACATGATCGGTTTACTATTTAATCTTAAAAAATAAATGAATTTTTTTCCTTAAATTATGTGTCGGCACTGCAGAAATTATGAATAATTAATCCAAAAATCTTATTTCTCATTTTGAATTGTGTTATTATTTATTCTTAGACAAGGTGCCATAAATCAGACATTCATGCATGTTGTATGAGGAAAACATTGTTAATACCATTTATTTGTCTAATGGAAATCTTTTTTTACTGCATATATTTATTTATAAAAATCCACATTTAAATATTTAAATCTAGAATTAATTTTTCTAACATTTATGTACAGTAATTAAAACTAGAAAATCAACATACATACAGATTTGAGTAACACAAGTGTTTTTTTCCTGTGTAAAAGCTACACACATCATATAGGACTTTTTATATCTGTATCAATTATGATACATTCTAAAATTAAATTACAAACAAACCAAGTAAGTAACTAAGAATTGCATTAGCAATGCATTGTCTTTGATGCTTTGAGGTCAAAGTTCGATATAAACTATGAAATCTACAACATGCCCCAACACTAATACAAGCATGTGTGTATGTACTCCAATCAATGTGTGTATGTTCTCGCAATCAATTAGGCATAATTGCATTTTGCAAGGTTTTTCCATGTAAAGTCATCTTTAAATATGCCGAATGAACCAACATTCTTAACATGTTTTGTCATGTTAAGGACCATACATATACGGATATATTTAAGTCGAAAAGAACAACAAGAAAAGTTCCAAATTAAACAATTCACTTTTACTACTCGCTGCAGGTCTCAAACACCGCACTGTAAGGCTACCACACAACTGCACTGGCGCTATCTGCTGGAGAGTGTAAGAGCTACAACTGCAGTCGGAACGGCGAATACAAGCAAGTCTCCGCGCTTCTTCTGTCCGTCTGTCAGAAACATTCCAAAAGAATTAAGCAAACACGGACATATCCGGCATAGAAAATGGAAAGATCTGATAGGCTAATTTTAACGTAGCAAATAGATCTTTGTAATAATAATAATAATAATAATAATAATAATAATAATAATGTTTTTCTAGTTTCACCCTTAAAATAGATAGAGGTGTACTGTATGTCATACTACATACTAATACAGTACATATGCATTTTGTTCCTTTGGCTGCAAGTCATCACTAGCAGAACACTCAGCCTTCATCCAACACCCAATGTAGTGCCTACTTAAATAGTACATGGAAGCATGTTTAAAACATTATAAATATTGTAGATTCTCTATTTTCCATTTGGCTAATGAGCTCCGTAGGGACATGCCACTCCTTCATGGACCACAATTTAGGAACAGCTAATATTACACAACGGTAATATCCCAGAATACACTGCACTGATGCCAATTTCAATATAGTAGGCCTACTTCTGGGCTCAGTGATCTTCTGACCTTACCTGAGCCATGTGAATGCAATGAGTTTGACATGATTGGCTTATAGCTCACTCTGGGGGATTATGGATGTGCTGTGCAAAGTTTCCCCATTGGCTGAGGAAAATACAGTGTCTAATTAATAGGAGAGGTGCGTAATTACATTACAAATAGGTTATTTAATGAAGTGGTCCTGGGGTAATTATTTTGTCTAATTAGGCGATGACATAAGAGGCTTGCCTAAGATTTATGGGTCTCTAAACCTGTGCTGCTGTCACATTTGTGATACTACATGGATATCTGAAACTAAAAGAAGTTGCACACGCCAACGGAATGCCCGGACCCACCGCCTGAGGCAGACAGTGTCCATCTCCCAGCAGGCGCACCACATGACGGAGGCAGCATACCAGACTACAAATCTGCAGAGGGTCTATTTCTCAACTTACCAGACACATATCTCAACACAAAGAGTTGCCATTTATCATATTTCTCAACATGATATGCAAAGTAGGATGATGTAGACGGCTGATGTAACCTCTGGGCTAGGAGTCCACCGGCCTCCTGCTTCAAAAAATGGGGCTGATTTAGAGGAAAGTTACCGCCTTTGTTTCTGAAACAAATTAAATTATTCTGAAATTAAATTAGTCTGAAAATGTAGCCCTAGTAAGATAATGTTGAACCTTTTCACAACCCACTAAATGACATACATTTTCGCGCAGCCACCCAGGCAGACCGAACACGGCAGGTGGCTATTCGCTGCTACCTTAAGAAAATATTACATCACACCAAAAGAAATGAAAGAAAAACATTAAAACCTTGCAGGGCACAGAGAAAAGCACATTTTACATGGAGAGCAGAGACTAAAAGGAATAGCAGGAACGTGCCCGAGGCGGCTTCCCCTCAAACCTGAAGATGTTTACGAGGCTGGAATCCTCCGCATCAAAAGGCGCACTCGACGTGCCTGAACTGCGTCTCACCTGTCTGCCTCACCACCTGCGCGCCAGTTCCAGTGAACTCTGTTCTTCTGTTCTTTCTCCTTGCCTGTCAAGCTGAGGTGTTAGCTGTCATTTAACTGGCGTTCATCACCTCTCTGAACCTGGGACAGCGGGATGCAAACAGCGAAGCAGCACGTGTGAAGGCGCGACCGTAACAAGAAAGATGAGTCATTATCGTCTAGGTTTAGCGAACTCAGAAGACCAATTGTGTCATGCCTACAAGGTTTTTGGAAAACGAACCTGCAACAACCAGAATCTGAGACCAGAACGTGGCATCCATCCAAGCGCACACAGAGAGTAAAAAGGACACAACTCCGACAGTATTTATTTAAACCAAACAGCTACGGTTCTTTTCCCTGGGGACAGTGAATCAGTTATTTTCCCAGTTGCTTCAGGGTTATATTCTTTTTCCAATTCCATCTTAAGATGTGACTGTGCCTCTTTTTTTGTAACTGACTGATATGTATACAAACGGATGAGTGCAAGACCCAAACGGTGGAATACACGAACAACACTGCTGTGAGAAGCACTATTCACAATGCTGTTCGGATCTGAAAACCCAGATAAGCATTTTTAAGAGTTTCACAGGTACCTGTTTTACTTGTAAAAGAAGCAGGTGGCGACACCAAGTGTTTTTGAAGAGAACTGCGGGTATCTACACACACTAAGAATTGAGTGTGGTTTAGGCATTCAAAATTATGGTGGGAATTGGACATATTCAGCCCCTTGTTGGGTAGTAAATGTATTAACAAAATATAAAATGAGAAAATAAAAGTAGAATAAGTTATATGAGAAAATGTACAGCTCTATGAAGCGCTCCACTACCGTGGTTACAGCAGAAATTTCTCAGCAGTAATGCGATTTATGATGCGTGCACTTTTCATCCCGTGGTTGTTCCCTTCATTAGATTCGCCTTCAAGACGATTTTTACATCCCCTGCCAGGCCAGAGTGCAACAAAAACAAAAACCAACAAAAACAACGAAAAAAGAAAACAGATTTTCAAGCAGGGGGTTTGTAGTATGATTTTAGGATATGTGCCATTTACAACAGGCATGCACTATTGTGTTCTCGTGGGGGAGACATAAATCCGCTATGTGTTCTCAAGATTACACGCACCCCTCCTGTGGCTAGGACTCGGAAAGACATTCAGAATCGCTTTTAGAAATATGTGCCATATTATTAAGTAGCCTGAAAATCGCGGTGTAACTATGATAAACAGTGCCCAGTGGAGAATGTAGTCTTCTGGTGCATTGTGGGTGGAAAAAGGGACTAAACGGAGTGTAGACCACAGCTGCTCCAGTGCATAATAATGCCATCATGGTATGGTCACATAACAATGCCCTTTAACCATGGGAAATTTGAATACATACAACTAAAACTTTCAGTTTGAGACAGCTATCAGTTATGCAATTCGTATAATTACAGTATATCAAACGTTCCGCGTTTTTAAAACCATCACAGATGCATAGGAGAGATGGCCCTCAAGACGATAACTAATCATAAATCAACATTGTCAAGGGTGCATATTTAAAAACGATCAATACACACTCGTGTTTTCTGACTGCAACGGCAACGCCACCCTCATGCAGAGCAAATACAACCGATCGCATTTTGAACTATCAGCACATTTTGCGTCGGCAGAGCACAAACACCGATGCAGTTTAGTATCTCAGCAGTACCATGGTGGGAAGAAAAATATCTTTGCCTCACCAGCATTTGGCTCCATATCAAAGGAACAGCTCAAGTATAAACTCTTTCATTTCTATAAAATAGAAATGAATGACTAGGTAAATTAGAAAAAGTTTCAAGGCTAAAAAATGTCCCTAAACCCTTCTGTTGTCTTAAGGGTAAAAAATGACCGATAAAAACAGATAAAACCGCCCAAATGATATTTTTCAACTTGAAATTTGATAACAAAGTTTGTTTTGAGTGACAGGTTGTTTCTTCATTCAAAATAGATTAGAAAAATAGATTTGAAAAATAGAAATGCAATGAAGCTGCTTTATTTTAGGGGTTTATTGACAAGGGGAGTACACAGAATGTTAAGACTACACAAGGGTTAACCTGTAAACCCTCAAATGCAAAGCTGGATGCAGCAGAAGGCAGTTACATGGCACCCCAGTATTAGAAAAGGCCAGGACACACGTTGCTAGAGCACACTTCATACAGGACTGGCCCACCAGATGGCTCTCAGCTGGGTGTATCTGGGAATGAAGATCTATGCAGTGTCTGTCAAAGACTAGCATTCCCGATCTGTGCGGAACATTATGCAGACCAGGCCCCAAGACCTTCTCCAATGCTTATTGCGGCAAACATCTGTGGACCCCCAGGCCTGCACGCAGCCCCCTAAGAGCTGTCCAAGTCCAATAAAGAAGCCCTTCTCCTTTGAGCACGGATGGGATGTCTACTCCACGTAGTGGACATGAAGTAAAAAAGTCAAAATAATTAACATGAACAGTTCAGCAAGAGAAGTGCACAAAAGTTCAAGGTGAAGACCGATATCTCCAGTCACACTTTATGAAAGTTTCCTATCTACCACACAATGATAAATTTGGTTATGTTTGAACATCCAAGGTTTCTCAATGATTTATCATTTCACAGAAAATATTCTGGAATTAACATGAATACAAGCCCTTGTTCACAGTTGACCAGTTTACACACACCTTCCTGATAAAGTTATAATACGGCAAAATCTTACACTGTAGGCCACTTTAACTCAGTCTTTCTGAAGTGCATTTTACAGCAGTAGGCTAAAGAAATATATTAGCAGGACATAAGGTGAAACTACAGATAATTAAGCCTACAGTCTCTGTTGTACAACCTTCTGGACAAAGTGAATTTTAATTCTGTAATTATAAACTCATGCAGGTGTCATTGCTGCCATATCAATTTCTCTATTGAGAAATCCGGGTGTTTCTGATGGTCTCCACGGTGATTTACACAACATTATTTCACCAACCTTTCCCGGCTCTCTCTTAGTCACCCCCTTTTTTTTTTTTTTACAACCACCAAAGAAGCTCTCTTATGAACTGTGAGATGCGTGTTATCAGCCCTGGCTGTCAGCCTGTATCCTGTTCCGATAAAGAGCGTGATTTATGGGGCTGTCCACCGCACAGTTTTACGACCGTCGCGGGCTGCCATGGCATGCCTCCATGAGTCCCACCTGCTGAAGCCATCTTCACCGCTTCTCTGGAACATACACGTATAAATCACTCCTCTGTGACTTCATTCTCATGTTGCTCTCCCTAATAAATGGAGTATCTTTATTTGTCTGTGGTTGGTTGAATCATAGGAATAGTTTTGCGTTTAAAATGGAGAGTATAAAGATAATAAGAGTTAGCCATTTTGCATCCATTTGAACGAAAATGCGTGTGAGAGTAAGTTTGTCTGAGATGGGATAAATAACAGGGGTTAATGCGTGTACGTGCATGTGTGTGTGTTTCTGCGCGTAGACAAGCATGTGCGTGTGTGTGTGTGAAAGAAAGAGACCTGGCCTTCGTCAGCAAGGACAACCCAGAATGCATGACCATGAAGCCTAATGAAGGCATTCATGGTTTTCATTGGCTCGCAAAAGGGAAGGAGGACAAACTATATGAAGTTATTGAACCCCAGGCTTTGAATCTGCAGCTCACAGCGGGTCAGTCACTGACTGTGTAAGAGACCACTAACCTCACCTCTGCCCAAACTATGTAAGCACTGATGACTTTCTTTCAAAGGCCACTACCTGAACATAAAGTCGTCACTGCACACGACAGTAACTATTCTCTCAGAACCTCTCAAAATAATTTTGTCTTAAAATTATAAATAGTGACTTAGAAAATCTAAAGGAAAAACTGCTTTTGTTGCACTGGCTATCTGAAATTGACATGCAGCTTCTTTAATTTTTAAAATTTCTTTTTATTTTTTTGCTCACAGAAAAAGGGTTATATTGGTATTGTGTAAAAAAAAAAAAAAAAAAAAAAAAAAACTGCACACACGTACACATGCATGCGCACGCACCCAGCCAGAGTTCCTGTGAAATTCGGACTTCCTCAGAATCCATTGTACTTACTTAACAACTAGGTCCTTTCAAATCGTCTCCAGAAGAGAAGAAAAAAAAAGAAAACCTCTTGGGTTTGTTTACAAACGTCAGGAAAATCTGTACTCCGAAATCTCTCCCTGAACCTGTCACTGTTTCCCCTACAGACCACTTTCAGCGCAATAAACATCTTAACAGAGCAGGGCTCCCCCGGGGGCTGCTGGGAGTTCCTGCCGTTGGCCGGCGAGCAGAGCCGGGCCTTTATGGCCTGCAGGTGGCTCGCTCAAAAGGCAGTGGGCCGGCCGTAAATGTCCCATAAAAGGCAGCTCACACCTCGGAGGGTGTACGGGGTCACCGCACCTGTCTGAAGAGCACGGCTCTGCCCCCGATTCACCCTGGAGGAGTGCACTGCTGTTCCTCTCCTTTCCTCCACACACCCCACCTTCCCACAAACCCTTACAGCAACTTACTGTGAATCATGGGATAGCAGACACAGTTTGGGAGGGATGTCTGTAGAGATGCCAAGTGACTGCCAAGTTATGTTTTGAAATTGCAATGTTGCACACCATTTCTTAAAAATGGTGTGCAACATTGCAATAAAAAAATTCAAGACTTAAAAAAAAAAGGAAATTATGCACCTGTTTTACATAAGTAATTCAAGACAGGCAAATGCTGTGTTTTCTGCTTTCCAGGAAACCTCAAAGGATAGAAGAGTTGCACATATTGTGGTAAAAAGAACCATATGACTTGCAACAAAAAGTACTCATATCTTCATTCACTTTCAACTATTCAGTGTCTGTTGGTTTTTGATTTGTGTCTCAGTAATTTAGTGCATCCATTAAATCACTGATTGGTTCACTGAAGAGTCCGCACACCTGGTTTCAAAGTCATATAGTGACAGGTCATTGAGCTACGTTATTGAAATCTGGAATGGCCTGCAGACTATGTGACCCTCCAGGGCTGGAGGTTGCGAACTGTGGCAAGGCAATTAAAAAATTCAGAGATTTTTTGCATATTATCTAATCATACATTTCTCAAACTACACAAACAGTTTTCACCAAATAATGTATCAAACAACATTCAGAATATACTTAACTGATAATATTCTTAACTGATGTTCATTTACCATGCGCCATTACCTAGTTCAAGCCTGTAACAGGCTTACAAATGTGCGGCACATGTTCAAGGCTACGCCTTGGTCCACAAGGCCGTTAGTCCCTCTGTCCTTTCAGCCAGCAAAAACAACCTCCACAGGAGAGGATAATTAGGAAGCAGGTTCTGCATGTGTCTGGAAAAGGCTCAGACCTTTGAAGTGGCTTAGAACTCGCTAATGAATCTCAGTGCACCGACCGCTTAACGTCCGGCCTGCCCAGCAGACGGACAGACGGACTGAAGGGCATGGGGGGGTGGGAGGGGGTTGGCTCTTCTGCAGCGACACATCAGAGGAAATAGATCACCTCGCGCCTCGCCCCATCGCCGGCCAATTAGGCTAATCCATCTCAGATGGGCCGGGCTCTCCCCATGAGCCAGTGGGGGAGGAGGGCGGCAGACTGACCCTGTGCTTGGGTCCTCATTGTGCAATACGCCAAAAGTCAGGGAACGTGGTTTCGATAGCTCCCCACTCACACTCCCGCCCCGTCCCAGTCTAATTTCAGCTTGTTAAGGAAGGGGTGGAGACCACATGGTCAACTCCACACAACAAGAACATTTCTATCAGTTTTTAAAGACTAGTTTGAATCTGACTCCTCAAGATACATGCCGACAAAAATACACGCCGACTTTTCTATTTTAAGAAATATTTCTTTCTGTACTGGGCTTTTGAGACAGAGGCTATTTATATCCTCAATAAAATGTCCAGTTACAGAAGTTATCCATTAAAGGTCCTTCTTAAAGGCTATACGCCATTGCTTAAACACCAATGCTTTCATCAATAACTACAGCAAGGCATAAGGTATGTCACGTATGCAGTGATCTTTCTGACATACTACATTAACATTACATTAACATTATTGGCATTTGGCAGACGCTCTTATCCAGAGCGACGTACAGTTGATTAGACTAAGCAGGAGACAATCCTCCCCTGGAGCAATGCAGGGTTAAGGGCCTTGCTCAAGGGCCCCACGGCTGAGCGGATCTTATTGTAGCTACACTGGGATTCGAACCACCGACCTTGCCTGTCCTAGTCATTTACCTTAACCACTACGCTACAGGCCGCCCACATACTAAGTGACACACACTATATAAGAATTAAGTTATACTATTCCGAAGTGGATTACTGTACATGACAACTTCACATGTACAAGAGCCAATGCGGCCATGGCCAATTAGGGACAATGTCTGAAAACATCATTCAAAATGAATAGAATATGACAATATACGCCCATCGACACAACTATATCTACATACAGTACATCCACAATACATTAACATACATACAGTCAACAAATAAATTCTACAAGAACAAAAGTGCTATACTGTATTTAAAAAGTGCACTTCTATCCTGTTCATACTGAACAAATGATCACAATTTCCAGTAGAAAGGACAAAATAAAACAAAGTGATATTCATTTTCTATTTCATTGAGTTGGTGCATTAAACAGATCTAATCTTCCTCTACCAGGTTGACATATCACCCTGTCTCAACATGACGTGGCAATATCCCAGATCTAAACTGGGCACACAATGATCTCGTCTTCTTAGACACGTTATATGAGACATTATTCCCCTAAACATATTCATGCTTGACAGAATTGTGCTGCCCTGCATTTCAGTATCGCTGTGTTAGAACGTGAAAGCTTCGAACCTCGAAATCTCAAAACTACTCAGAACGCAGATAGAACCTAATAATTCCAAGGTCACAAAAATATTATTCTTAATTCTGGTTTTATGTTAACATTACAAATATTACAAAAATATAAACTGTTGCAAAATATCGCATCAATAATCAAAATAATCAATAATCAAAATCCCAATTGTATTACAGTAAGTTTTCGGTTTCATAACCAAGCAATACAGACCTTCCAATGCACCTCAGAGTTCCCACCTCCTATCTTTAGCCGTTGCTGAAATGGGTGCAATACACTTATTCACACTGAGGGAAATATCTTAATTTATTTGCATTAGTTAATAACTCCCCCACAGGATTTCCATCAGGCCCCAACACCTCCATGGGAATGTCTTAACCTGCCTAGGACCCAGTTAATTTCATTCCAGAAACTCTGGGGGTTAATTTTCAGTTTCATTCTGCAAAAGTTTACAAAAACCATACCACTATATGATTCTTCTTATGACAAAACTGAGGCTTATTTACAGCTTCATTAAGGCAGCTTGCCTCAGATTGGAAGATAGGTATAGTCCAACAAACTATTATTTTAACCAGGGCTGCCCAACCCTGTTCATGGAGATCTACTGTCCTGTAGGTCTTTATTTAAACCCTAATTTGGAAAACCTACAAATGAGCAGCTTAACAAGATATGTACATGTTGAATGAGGTGTGTTTTTTTAGGGTTTGACTGAAGACCTATAGGATGGTAGCAGTACTTTTAGTAACATGGGAGGAATAATCCACTTGGGGATCTAAACTGAATCATAGTGGCTTCAAATTATATACTTCAAAATGTTCAAGGTGTTGCTTATGAAGGAGATAGGAAGCTATTGAGCAGGTGTTAAGGCAAATGGTAAATGGTAAATGGTTGGCATTTATATAGCGCCTTTATCCAAAGCGCTGTACAATTGATGCTGCTCATTCACCCATTCATAAATACACTCACACACCGATGGCGATTGGCTGCCATGCAAGGCGCCGACCAGCTCGTCAGGAGCATTTGGGGGTTAGGAGTCTTGCTCAGGGACACTTCGACACAGCCCAGGCGGGGGAATCGAACCGGCAACCCTCTGACTGCCAGACAACTGCTCTTACTGCCTGAGCCATGTCGCCCCCTAAGGCCTCACGATTTCAACAAACGCTATAGAAAACAGTACAAAATCCTGAAGTAGTTTATGCTCAGGGTTACAGTATATACAGTACCACAGTTTTGAAGGCAGGGTGCACTCAAAAAAGGTTTTACAGGTTCTCTGGTTTTACAGAGTGGTATCTTAATATGGTTATTATATTTATCACAGAGAACAGCAGGAAAAGCAAGACCATCTGACGCAGCCTTTTGGAAGCAGGGGAATACCTGCTGGTCGCGGTGGTGCCGCAGTTCTGGCTGAAGGAGGACTCACAGCCCTGCATGCACACAGACAGCAGACTGACGACCCCATGGGCCACAGAGCCTCACCTCGACCCCCACACTCAACTCCTTCATTAACAGTCTTACCTGCTGTCCACTGACCTGAAATCAATCACATCTATGTGCACTCAAACAAAATGTGGCCAGTTATGTACCCTTCACTGAAAAATATCACTTGCTGCTGTTCAATTACGTTGAACCAGGTTTCTGACCGACATTACTGGAACTACACCCAACATCACCCAGATGACTGTCCGCACCAGTGTTACCAATCAACATCATGAGCCTGTGCTCTCCTGCAGTGATGTATCAGGTTGTAACCACTGATAGTGACATAACCAGACTGAAAACAGATTTGATTCCAGTCACCAGGATGAAGGGGAATAAAACACTACCAGGTAGGTAGAGGTGTTGTTAATTTCCTTGTAATTAGTTCAGTTCTTTTGAAATGCCGCACCTGTAAATACGATTTTGCAGTTCATTACACATTATGTGCAACTAGTTGGAACTTGCTAGTGAAAGCAGCAGTGAAACACTGCTCAAAAAGACGCATCACGAGTTTACGAGTGAATTTAAATTTACGACGGGAAAGGGAGACGCTCAGTCACGGCTTGCGTCAGCGCAGTATACCGGCTTCCGCTTTAATCGATCTTCATTACATTACGGGCTTAACAGAGTCTTATACGAGGCGACTTTACATTATCCAGTCGGTTATGGGGGTGAATGTGGGGATTTATTGCAGCTATTCAGGTTAAGCGCTTCCCTGAAGGCAAACAGAGTGACGGCGCACCTTTGGGTTGGCAAGCGCGGTCTCATTCCGCTCATTCTGGTTCAGTCGTCATCCCGTCTCAGACGCCGGACCGGGCTCAGCTGACAGACCGGGAGCTGGGCCTCCTGAATTCTCCTCCCTGCCTGCTCCGTTTGGGGAACCCCTCTCTCTCCGATGTCACAGGGTTAAAGTGAGGGTGAAGGATCCCCTCTGCTACAGCTGTGACTGTAACCAGTGTGCCTGTTTGCATTCCTCCCACAGGCAAGAGGGAGGGAGAAGATGGGAGGACATGACCTCTGTGTGTGTGTGCGTGCACGACAGAGACTGGAAGATGGGCTAGAAGGTTAAACGTATGTTCATGTGGGTGTACGCAAGTTGTTATATATTCTTACATTCATTGAGTTTTTATTGTTACATTGATTGAGATGTTATTGTTGTCATTTATCATAATTTTATTCTGATTTAGTTAATGGGTCGATGTACTGTATCAATAAAACTTGAATTTCAGAGCAGAGACATTATGTTACTACTTGAACCACTATATACTTTGTATTTATGTTCTATTTTAATCTTTATATGTATTATCGCTGTTAACTTTGTGGTTATTGATACACTTTGTCAATATGCATTTCAAAATATGTCATGTTGATAAAGCTTTGTGTATTAGAGTGAGACAGCAAGAAAGAGAGAGAAGACTGGAAGACAGCATGTGGGTGTGTATGTGTGTGTGTGTGTGTGTGTTCACATGGGTGTGCGCGTGTGGAACAGGGAGGTGTAACCTGTTTTTTGTGTGTATGCGTGTTTGCAGGTGAAGCTGGGACAGGTTCAACCCTGTCAGTCCCTGACTGTCAAAGTGTCCCTGGGAGGCCTGTCTCGTGAGCCTAGCCTATTTCTGCTGTGGGCATCACCTTCAAACAAACAAATCTGACATCTGCGGAGTAAAGAAAACAGGCAGTGCTAAAACTCCTTGTCGTACTGAAGAACTTTGATTGACACTGGGGCTTTGAGAGAGCAGTCACCGGTAGCCAGGATCACGCCACCAAAGGAGACAAACCAGCCAAACATTTTTATTGAACTTATATCAATACGGTAAAAATCACACAAATGTCCCTTTAAAAAAAAAAGAAAAAAAGACAAACTTTAAAATAAATAGAAAACACTTACAAAAAAGCAAAATTTCAAAATCTTTACATAACGATGAAAGTTTACAATGTGTTCTGTGGAACAGTGAAACCGTAACGAGTGCAGGCTCCGTCACCATGTTCAGATAGACAGACAGACGTTTGAGGTGGAAAGGCCCCTGCTCTGATTCACTGGGGTGTATGCCCTTGTAGGGCTTGGTCTCCTCTGGGGCCAGTGTGAGAGATGGCCCCACACCCTTTCTCCTGCCTACATCGGGGGCAGTGGAGGCGGGCGATGACACTGCGGTGGTAGTTGCTGAGACGCAGGGCAATAGCAGCTGTAAACCTGTCCTGCGTGCCGGGTGAACACTCAAATTTTCCACATTTTGCTGCACCTTATTTTCCTCTTCAGCCTTGCTTCTCTTCGGTGCATTGTACATTGGCATTTGTTCAACAAGGCACTGTTTTTTCTTTGAGGAATATGATCAATGGTTCTTTTAAAAGCATACTATGCAATATTTACAAAGACGTTTCCTCCTCAACCCCACCAAATCAGCCCAGTTATTTACAATCGGTTTTACCATTTTTGTCTTTATTTTTCTGTTTTTCGATTGCTATCGCCAGCGAGGAAAAGCAAGGAAAAAAGTTTGACTCTGGTTTTAGAACAAGTCTCACTGTCAGTTTGGTAAGGGTCCTTAAAGACAGAGATAGCAAGTACATCAAAGACATGTCTTTGTTCAGTTATTTCATATTTTCAATGTAAAAATCCTGCATACTATGCCTTTAAATGAATGAATGGAAATGAACAGTAGCTAACATTATAATTAATTGACATAGCACTGTAAGGGACAGGGACACACTAATGTACAGTAAACATAATCACTAGACATTACATGTGGTTACAGATCTGTGTTCAAACACCACTCCACATAGGCTGAAAACACTTTTCAAATCATGCAGTCAAACCATTAGACCTCCCCATCCACTCCTATAATATAAGCTAACTACAAAAAGTGAACACAGGCCCTCTATGAAGAATTCGGCAACACAAAGCAATTCATGCCACAGCATTACCCTCCACTCAAAGCACTCTTTCTCTAAAGGCTGATGACACTCGGATTGGTTTGGATGGTTTTGCCAAGGGAGTCGGAGCGTGGAAAAAGAGGAGGAAAAAAAAACGACCAAAATGAATAGAGATTGATGCGACCGTCAAACGGACTTTGATCAAAATCCCACTCGAATCGAGCTCCAGACTTCGACACGAGGGTAAAGCTGCCCGTTTTGAGTTAAAAAAGAGAAAGAAGGTGGTGGGTTGAAAGACAGAGGGGATGAGTGTTTTGGAATCCGTATAGAACGAGTCTGCTTTGCATTGCCTCGGCAGTGATAGGAGTGTGAGCGTGCGCCAGGTTTCCCACAGGAAGGCACGATGGCAGAACTCTTCCTGTGGTCATGGTGGACTTTCAGTGGACTTTTTCTCTCATCTTTTTGCTTTCGTTCCCGCTAAAAAGAATGCCATGGCACTGGCAGCCTATCACACGCCGTCACCTGGTTAATAGGCTAATCGTCCTGCCCCCGCAAAGAAAGAACCTCTAATAAATAAATACATAGAATAAAACTTAAAATAAAAACAAAGAGTGGATACAATGAGTGATTCTCTCTCCTAGGCCCAGAAAAAAACTAGATAGCTGAGCAAGCACAGCTATCAAAACATACACATACACTGAAAGGTGGAATACATATAAACATGTGACAATAACGACACGTTCAACACAGAACGATTGAACCTTTGAACTATAATATACTGAATCTGAGGTGCTATCCTTTTTTTTTTCCTTTTAAATATATTTCCGTCGAGTCCCTGCCCTGACAGAGACAAGGATCACAGAAACTCTCCCAAACTATCACAAACCACAGACATGCTGGCGTTAAGGCTAACCAAATGTTACCCCCTTGCCTTGACATATTAAAACATGCAGTTATTTACAGTGAAACCACCTGCTATAGGTGCAGCAAATCCCTCTTTTCAAAATACTTCTGGTTCTATCATAGCTCTATTACTGTATAAACACCCTCACTATCCACACAAATGCAAGGTACATTCAAGAAATGATAAACCCTCATATAATAACAACAAGCAAGGAGAACTGAAGTGCCTGTATGATATCCATCTACTGCACAGTAACACAACATTTCAGAAATAATCCATATCCATAAATGTGCAACTTATGTTAACTGACTTTTTTAAAGATAGCAGCATTACGATTGAAACCTAAAGAAACATCAGAAAAAAGATGAACAGAGAAATGATTTGGGTGAATTAAGACAATCTATCACAAGGCACTTGGCCCTTAAATTCACAAACCAAGTAGGCTTTACATTACATATAGTCTGGAAGATATGGAAACATTTTGAAGGCCATAAAATCAACAAAGAATAATGTGCGAAGGAACATAGTCACATTTGCTTAAATTCACTGAGTTAAGGACCAAGCGCATTGTGGTTAGACTGCATTAGGCCAAAATTCAAGCCAGCACAACAAACAAAGACAATGTGGGTCAAATGTTAGTTTCTAACAGCTTTTTTCCTTTAGTTGGCAAACAAATTCCACAAAATGACTCCATTTTACTGAATTTTAACACTAACATACTGTAAAATACTGCATTTTAACACTAAGCTTACAGTAGACATATGTGTAGGCTATAGGCCAATTGTAATTTATTAGTTGCTGTTTATTGGTGCTCTCGGTTTTAGGCATAACCTCTTCACAAGCATGAGGCAATGAATCCTTTGTTTGAAATACAATCCAGTGGCAGCAGGGCTGGCCACGTCCTTAAATAATAGCCCACATGCCTGACATGAAACAGCACAATCTTTCACAATGTTTGCGGAGGAAGATTATTTTCCTTACATTTTGCGATTGAAAAAAAAACTAAAAAAAAACGTGCTATGGATAATGATTGGCGAAGTGGACTGGTGTGCATTCAAAAACAAATCAGTCTAGAATTATGACTATGGCTTGTGACTAGCAACAGTACTGCTCTGTATGAGTCTGAAGCAAAAATGTTAGCCCGAATACATGTTTTCAGACGGTAAAACGCTAGCTATTGTGTTACTAGCTATATTATGACAACATCATAAAGGAAAGCCAGTACAGGTCTGGTAACTGGTCGCAACTGGTAGCCTATCATCTTTAGTGAACAAACCGCAAGCCAGCCTTCCTAGCTAATTCAGTATGAATGAACATAGACTAGGTGGGCCAAATTATGTAAGAATACATATTTTTTCAAGTCAAAATTGTAGCTGTTTATAATGTAAGAACAGCAGTAGTGACATTAGCGATAGCCTATAGATCTTTATGGTGTGTTCCAGCGATTTGCCAGTCTGGGGCTTGCTGTGCCCAGGCCATTAGAGATGAGTGTCCAACTACCATGTCCTATACAGCCGTCAATGATGGGTAATCACTGGTAGCCTGCAATTCTTCAGGCGAACGAGAGGCCAGAAAAGACATGTACTCTCAGAAATGTGAATTTACATTTTAAAAATGTATTCATAAAATGGCAGTGTCCCTACATTAAGTACATGAGAAGTGTACTGAATCTATGACAAACCTGGGGGAGGGGGTGTTAAGAGAGAAAATATTAAAAATGCAAACACATTTTCATAAAAACAAAGTCAATAAAAGATTGGGCAAGGGTTCACTTGGAAGATATAGTTCCCAAAAAGTATAGATGCCAACTATAAACATTCTGCAGCTGGACCAAACTGATTATGTTTGACTAACACCAGTTTCAATAGTGGTTCATTTTTCTATGAGCAGCAAATGTATACCTTTGTTCACACGCGTTTCTTCTTTTGGCTAACAAACTGCAAATGACACCTGGTGCCACCATGCATTTGTTCTCTATCCCTCTTGCACACACACACACACACACACACACACACACACACACACACACTTGAGTTTAGGTACATAACTCAATTACTCACTGGCATTTCAGATGATGCAATATGTTGCACATGCATGCCACACCAGAGTTTAGTTAAAGAACATGGCAATCTAATACGCACTGTCCTCCAGAAATGACTCTTTTCCTTTCAAGGATGATGAACACACTTTTGACGCAGGCTTTATAACTTTGTTCCAACAGGGGCCGGTAAGCTGTATTCTGGCACTAAACTTGGCACTTTTTGCAGGAGTTTTTCTATGCATTTGTAAAAAAAAAAAAAGTACCCTTACGGCAAAGACGAAAGCAATCCAAAACTCTTAGGTACTGCATGTTCCATGACCACAACCTAAGACACTTCTGTGAACTGACGTGTGTGAGTGTTCTGGTGCCCTCGGGACTCGTAGTGTCATGCAGACGATAACGATTTGGTGCATCGGTGCTACACAAGCCGGCGGGCAGCATCCTTCTCAGATTTCCCACCGCCTTGGCATCGGATTTAGTCAAGAGGGTGAAATTCATCTCCCCAGGAAGGGGGAATACGCACCCAGGGGGTGAAAACTGGGCAGAGTGGGCCCCTCTAATGACACAAAAGAATCGATGACAACAATGAAATAAAATCGGATGCCCGCCTCAAGACATCCAGCAGGTAACGTTAGGGAGTCGCAGACAGCCCATTTCATAGACTGTGCTGAATGGCAGATGCTACGCTAGCTGGAGTGCCTGTTCCTGCCGTGATGCTGGCCAGGCAGTTCCCTTTACTGCGGCGGAAGCAGGCGAGCCAGTCTGAGTCAAAATGGCGCTAATGTGTGAAGTGGCACGAAAGGTAGTGTTTAAAAAAAGAAAACAATGAATCGCATTGCAAATAATTACAAATAAATACAGTAATACCCACGTTCTCAAGCTACGAAACATTCCCAATTCCTGAACTACCACTCAAAACAAACGCATCTTAGACAATGCTCTGACGAGCACACTCCGACTACACAAGGGTCAGGCACGCACTTTAACTTTAACTTTACTGTTATCTTCACATGCCTGTCACATGCCCGCGGTACAGTAATACACCTGAAATAACGCTGGACTTCACTTACGATACAACAGGGGGAGAAAAACGTGGTTTCTGTCAGTCTGAATTTGACTTGTCTGTGTGGACCCCGCATGCTATGCGTCGCGTGTCACACAAAGACATGCAGGCTGGCAGTGCTGCGTGGGGGAAAAGGGAGGTCAGCAGCGCCTCTACCAGCAACTCTTACCACAGCCACAGAGCCAAGACCTGGCTAAAGACAAAATCTGGAGTGTGTCCGTCAAGTGCCAAAAGCCAATCGTTACTATAACCTGAACGCATTCCAGCTAACTCACCCTGGTATTGGAGTGGTTTTACCAAGTCATTGAAGAAAATACGTGCACAAAAAAAGTGTAGGGTTGAGCCCTTTAGCCCACACACGGGGCTCTCTGGGCTCTGTCAGACTGCGAGTTGTCCAGCGCTCCTTGAGCACCGCTGTGGCGCTGGCTCCCAGTGGCTCTGCGGAAGCTTCCGGGTGTCTAAGTGCAGCCAGTGGATGATGTCTGAAAAGTGAGGGCCCAGGTGCGCTGAGGGTGTCGGAGAAGGGTGTGCGTTGAGTGCAGTGCTTCCTGCTTTGGGTACAGGACGTGTAGTGTTCAGTCACGTCAGGTAAGGGTGATTGGAGATCCCAGAAATTACGGAAAATAACAAAGGAGAAAATAAAATAAAAAAACACACAAAAAAAAAAAACTGAACCACAACTAGAAAGACTATTCGTTGCCTCCATTCCCGCAAGAGGACTTCATGCCTATTTCTCGACACAAGAAACAATCCCACTCTATTAGCCATTTCCTATATTCTTTTGAGACAGACAACACGGACAGCTAAAACCTTTTTCCGATGACAGATAAATAAAAATACCAACCATGAGCGATGGCACGCTTACAGTTATTTCTGTGTGTTCCAGCATGATGAGTATGACGTGAACGGTCCAGACGTGCAGGGGCAGGTCCGCAGTGGTTTGTGGGTTGGCTTGTTTGTTCGTGGAGGGGAAAGCGCGAGCGGCAGAGGTGGTCGCCCCTCTCGCCCGAGTCTCAGTAGTATGACTTCACTTCCCAGCATGCCTCTGCCGCCCCGCTCCCCCTGAGCACGCTGACCTCAGGACTCAGAGCTGGGCTGGCTCCGTGTGGGGCTGGGGGGCAGGCGGGCCGCTGCGCTGTGCTCCGTGCGGAAGCTGTACTCGTACTGAGAGACAGACAGAGAGAGAGAGTGTGTGTGTGTGTGTGTGTGAAAGAGAGGGGGGGGGAGAGAGAAGGGGTGAATGAGAGAGGGAGTGAGAGAATGTGTGTGTGTGTGTGTGTGAAAGAGGGGAGGGAGAGAGAGAAGGGGTGTATGAGAGAGGGAGTGAGAGAATGTGTGTGTATGTGTGTGTGTGTGTGTGTGTGTGTGTGAAAGAGAGAGGGGGGGAGAGAGAAGGGGTGTATGAGAGAGGGAGTGAGAGAATGTGTGTGTATGTGTGTGTGTGTGTGTGTGTGTGAAAGAGAGAGGGGGGGAGAGAGAAGGGGTGTATGAGAGAGGGAGTGAGAGAATGTGTGTGTGTGTGTGTGTAAGGGGGGAGAGAAAAGAGATGTGTGAGAGAGAGGGAGTGAGACAAACAGTGAGCAAGAGACAAACACGGGAGAGAAAGAGTGAGACGGTGAGCCAGAAAGAGAACAAGGGAAACAGAGATAGAGTGAGCAAAAGAGAGAACAGAGAGAGAAAGAGATATAGAGAAAGAGAGAGAGAACAATACATTACAAAGACATTCTCTTTGACAAACGGAACACAACAGGTGGGTACTTTCCTCTACAATGTGCAGTGGAAGCAAAGCTCAAAGCATAAATGACTGTAGAGATTTAGGAAATGGCGCTACTTCTGAGATCTGATGGAAATCTATTCTGGCCCTTTGGTTAAGAGAATCACAGGGCATCAGTCATGGAGGGGCATGATCTCATTCTCATACATCTGACGGCATTGTTCTGCCACCACATAATGTGCCCCTGAAGGGAGAGGTGACTCCTGGTTGGTTTGTTGGAGGGGAGGGGGTGTCTAATGTAAGCAAACACTGCCCCCTTGTGGACTTGTGCAGCAATGCACTTGTGCAGCTGTCCGATGAGGAACAATCTCGTCTTATTATAAACAATCACAACTTTAAGCAAGCCTTTCCGACTTCTGGGTTTCAACTGTCCTACTCGCCACCAAACAAAAGAGGTTTTTGAGTTATACCGAACGCATCCCAGACATTCAACAGAAAAGCAAAAAAATTTTAAGAACTCACAGGGATACACATGGTTTAAAAATAAAAAAAAACTAAAACCAACAAGGGCCTGTAACAAGCTTAAACAAAAACATTTCAGCTGTGGTTTCATTCATATGTACAGTAATTGGTTTGATCAAACCAAAAATAAATAAAAATAATAATAAACGAAAGCAATCAGTCACTCAACAACACATGGTGAAGAAACAGAAACAAAATAGCCATTTAAAATTTGCTACTGTGAAAGGCCATATTACGCGCATACGATTCGCAATAGCTCTACAGACCGCAGTAAAAAATAAACAATACTTGGCGAGTATGTCGTGAAAAATCTTTATTAAATGCAACCGACCAGGTTTAATTATGCAAACAATGTTGAGTTATATGAAAGCTATACAATACAAAAACCACTGCAGGTTAAAAGGGTTTTTTTTTTTATTCACCATTAAACTGCTCATTGGTGTACAGCACGCTTCTGGAACCTGTGATATTTTTATCAGACACGCCACCTTTAGCTCTAAAAATATGTAGCACAAGTGGTTGTGGAGTATTGAAAAAATCTAGGCTATTTCTGGGGGGAAAAAAACAAACAAATAAATGGATGCAGCTACCGGATTTATTTATATACGTTTTTTTCTAGTTCATTTGTCATCCGATTCCAACCCTGACAGATTCCTGAGATGCAACATAAGCAAAAAAAAAAGGCCCACTATTTAAGTATATTCCTTTTCAACTATGTCAGAACTGTACTTCCACAAACCGGTCGGAGACCGCAATACGCAACAGGGCCACTAGGTGATGCTGCAAGATCACAAAAAACCCAAATCCGGTCGGGCGTCAGCGTCCCAGGCTGCCAACAAGACTTTTCTGCAGAAATAGGGAAATCTCTCTCTCCCTCCCTCCCTCTATGTACACACCTTCTTTCATCTACCTGAAGGGAGCAGCAAGTTACACAAACGTGTCACATGCCACCAGCCAGTTAGGTGTAATAAAAGTCTGTCTGGGCGATGGGCAAGAGGCAAAAAAAAAAAAAAGAAATAAATAAAGGAATAAGTATGGGGGAATGATGGATTGGGGGGAATGGGGTGTTATCAGGGAGAGCATGTATCACTGTCTGCCAGTTTTACACGCCGCCTGACAGGACAGTGACACCTGAGAGCGCGATCGGCCGCTTCCTGGATGAGCAGGACTTCATTTCCTGTCTCCTCTTGCTTGGCGGGAGAAAAAAAATATGTGACATGTTGTCTTCATTAATTCCACCTCTATTTGAATCTCTCTCTAACACACGCGCACGCATACACAAACGCGCACACATACAGTACACACTCAGAAGCGTAGGCGCGCACGGGCACACACAGGCGCATGCTTGCGCATACGCACGTACACACACACACACACACACACACAAACCATTAGCCAGCCGCCAACAACAACATTTTTCAGCGGTGCGAACTACATAAAGACGTCAGCTCAAATCGCTTACTAATTAACACTTAAAAAGACACAAATTAGATATGCGTGGCTAAAAGCAATTATAATCTCCACAAGTTTCTCGAGTCATTTGGGAAATGAAAAGAATGCCTAATTGCTGGAACCAACATCTTCTAAGAAAAAAAAAAAAGCTTAAGTGATGCCTGTTAGGAAATGCTCTTATCTACAACACTGTATGTGATTACAGCACAGTTTTCCCCAATTACATATGCATATGCTTAATGCCACAAAATGCATTCCCTTTAATGAATGTGTTTTTAATAGAATTAAAAATCTGTCAATTACCATGTGCTTGGAGTTCCTGTCTCTTCACCAGGGAGAGGACCGCTCAGCAGATTAACACTGACCTCTACCGGACAAGAGTCACCCCCTCACAGAGGGAGAAATGCCTGCTCTTCAGCTACATCTGACCAAGCATCGGGGAGAACACACAATCTTCAGATTTTGACGGGTGCACAAAGTTTAGTGAAATAAATACAAATAAAACTTGGAAAAGACAGCACAATGTTTTCCAGTCTGGGTCATTGTTACAAAATGTGCAAGAATTTTGCTTATGTTGACTAATGCTGTTAATTAATTAATTGCTTTAGTAAACACCATCAGGTCTATTAAGGTTTCGGGGAGGCACAAAAATAACTAAAATGGAGAACCTTTGTAAGTGAAAATATGTATTTCTCAACTGCCTTTACAGTGGAATCGTCGCCAAAATGAATGCTATTAAGTACAGATCAAAGCCAATTTGTCGTTATTTTATATTAAAACCAAGGATGGCAAACATGAGTAAAAGGCTGTCCGTCGGCAACATCCTGATTAGCTGACTTAAATAATATGGTGACAAACAACTGCAGTGCCTCGATGTATCCTGTGGGAATTATATATTTTTTCTTCAATCCTAAAATACAAATGAAAAATCACAAATATCATCAACTACCTTTTCACTTGGACCGAGTAAAAATAGCGGGAAGGTACATAATAAGAAAGATCCCGCAAGATAAGTTTTTTTTTTTTTGCATGTTTCCACAGGCAAACTAATTATCAAACGGTGCTGTGACTTCATCCCCATCCGCGAGGCCACCGCATTAATCTTCCGCTGTCGTCCAGTTCACTAAATCTCGCGCATTACTGTATCTAGCATTTACTTCATCATTTACGGCAGAGCTGTAATTAATGATTCCACGCACCCCTCCGCGGCCCTCAGAACGTCCTGCTGCTAATCACGGTCTGCGAAAAATGTATTGCTGGGGAAGGGACCGTTATTCTGGCCTCGCCTTCGGCCAAGGTGGTCACAACGTACGGATTAACTACAGTGCGTCGCATTCAAACGCCGATGACGGTCCGCGCCATACAGGGCAATTCAAAGTGATCAAAAAAGGTTTCACAAGTCTTTAAATAGAACGTGACAGCAACTTCAGCCGCCATGTCAGAAACACACCGCGTCTGACGGTAGAGCGTTTGTTGTGCAAAGGATCTCAAACTCAGCCGCACCTGTTCACTCCGAAAGTCCTGTCACGCGGGACAGTTGTGATGCAAACCTACAACGCTAATGAGACAGGGGTCTTCCACATGCCATCTTCCATTAATCTGCATGTTTACGTCCGAGAAAGAGACATACAGCCAGAATAAAAGAAAAAAAAGAAAAAGGAAACGAAACCATGGCCTGTGTATGAACTCAAATTTCATAGAGATGAATACAGTTTTTTTGTTTACGATCAAATCCTTATTCTGTCATCGGCTGCAATGCTATTTTCCGGCAATTGTTTCATAAAAAACTACAATCCATTCACAAGAATATGCGGAAAGGAAAACCAATGACACAAGGTGCATTTGAGAAGTGCAAAAATTATCTTTCTCTAAAGGACGTCTCTAATAATAAAAATAAAAAAAATCACTAGCTTTGGGAAGATTGCCATAAGCATCCAGGTCCCTATGCCTCTCACACTCTTCCTATATCATCCTCCTTCTTGTGTGAATGTGTATAATTTGAGTCAAATCTCATCTCTTTTCCGGGCTTAAATAGCCCAATACGTACCAGGTCATGATCTAATTCATTTGATTTTATTTATTTTTACTCCACACTTGGTCCTGTTGATAATTTCTTTGTTGCATTTTTGTATTGTTACATTAACCTCCTCCTCGATTTAAAAATGTGCAAACACAATACATAATGAACCTTGAGCTGCTAATATACACTTATTTTGGCACAGTTGTGTCAAATTTGCCAGTGAAAATGTGTACTGGTTGACTTGCCACATTCACACCTAACTTAGACAGCTGAAGAGCAAGCAGACTGCCTTGGACCAACACTCCTTTCCGTCTCCGCTGGATGTCACAGCTTAGACACATACACGGCAGCTCACTGGTTGTCACTGGTGCAACTTTCAGAATAATGTAGTTCACCCTCTGTGCCACCTCCTGCAGTTTGGAGGGGGGAGAGCAGGGTGATGCACACCTCGGAATGTTCCAGAAGCTGTCACTCGACTGGAATGTAAACACCTCACACAGCACATAAAACAATTCGAAAGGGTTCTTACAGAAGAACATCCTCTTTTACATGGAGGCTACAGATACAGGATAAGGGCTTCAGAGAAGCAGTGCTAACAAATCTTTATGCTGTTCAGATCCAGGGAGAACAGAAGAACAGCATTAGGCCAGTTTATAGTCCAGTGACAGTGCGTCGCTGCATCTGACAACGTGCAATGGATGTCGCTGGTCACAGGGACATTTGGTTTATTTGGGCGACTGGAGTGCGTTTATACTTTTCGCTAAGGACAGAGACCACAGTCGACATCGGGTGACAGAAGAACGTTCATGAACGTTCAGCGAATTCAGTCGATCAACACTCCATACACTATAAATTAGCCTTCACACGGTATTCACTTGAAGTCTCAACTTCAGCAAATATGTGCTCTTCGTCAATGCTTTTTAATGGCCGCCCAGGCCTCACTGAGTCAGATAAATATTACATTTCCAGATTTAAAATCTTCAAATACAAAAAATACATACACATTCCCCTTGTGTTGGATGTGCGAGCCTGAAAAGGAAAATAATTCCTCCACAAATGAACATATAACTAGAAGATTTCATGCTCATATGATGTCTCATTCCTGAAAGTAGCCCTTCTTAGACAAGCGGCTGATTAAAGCCTGTTCAGAAGTATGACATTCATTTACACTAACAAAGACGCATGTAATCTCTCCCTCCCGGATGATGTCGGGGGTTCCTCTGATCGGGTTCATTCTGAATCATCTGATTAGGTGGATTAGCCAGTTTGGGGAGAGGTTTAGACCCCTGACGCAAGTGGAACAGACAAAAAAAAAAAAAGAGAGACAGGAAATCAACCCCCCGTCCCACTCACAGAAGGAACAAGGGCCCTTTTGTGGCATGGCCGTGAATGTGTTGTGGTAGACAGAGACTTTTCGCGGGCCTGGCTCGAGCCTAATTCAATCTGGGCTTAGTGGAGCCTCCCCATATCTCCCACACTTCATAATCTCTCTCTTTTTTAGAGACGGCCTGCCCCATACTCACTTCCTTCTCGATCTCGGCCAGCGATTTGATGGTGATGCCCATTAAATCCACTTGCTGCATCTGCAGTCAGAAGGGGTGAGGGGTAGGGTGGGTAGGGGGAGACAAAAAGAGAGAGGGTGAGGTGGTTCAACGGATTGGTTAAGAGAGCCTTCCAGAAATCCTTAATCTTTTCTTCCTGTGTTGATGAGGACTGGGGCCACGGCGAAGGGCCACACTAGAGCCTCCGGCCAGTATTCACCGCCCCGTGCAGCCAGAGGCGGGGTCCCTGGAGCACCTCAAACTAACGCCTCACTCGGGAGCACCAGACACGGCGAGGTGAAGGGGCTCCTCCATTAAAGGCCACACACATCAGCGTTCTCTACCTGGTGTTAGTATCTAAAGCGCCCTCAAAACATTCTCAGAGAGCAGTGACACAGGCTTTTTTTAAAGTCCCTAACCCAGCCCTGAGAGCCCAATTCCCCCTCCCCCTCCTGTGGTCAGCTGTCTGTGTTAACATTTAACAACATCATCCTGATAATTCTGCAAAAACAGACATCATGTCACTTGGGAAAATGTTTTACAAACAGCTTGGAAAAATAGCAATTTTAATCTAAAATGTGTATATTTCTACCAAAATTCCTACTTGGACCAATAAGGAGCACAAATTGAAAGCTCCAGGATGATGAGAAATGCTCAAAGACTGCGTGTGGGCCTTTTCCCCCAAGTAAAAAAAGTGTATACCAAATTTAACACGCTATTTTTCCTTTGATCAAACATGCAGTGAAAGGAGAGACCTCATATGCGCCCAGGCGGTTAAAATACTTTTGGGGAAGTGCGAGAGGTCGCCCATAACTGAGGAGGAAGGGGGAAAGGCGAATAAGCTGCCTGCATTTGCCCAAGTTTTCTGGTCGTCAGGCAACACTCACGTCGGATGCCCAGGCAAACTTCTCCGAGACGGTGAATGGCACCCCGTCCATGGCTGGAGAAAGAGAGAGGAGAGGAAATGCAGGGTGGAATTAGCGAGGGTCATGCAAACGCTTTCAGGCGGCAACCGAACACAGCATTGCATTTATTATTTTACCCCCACAAGTACACCTGTCATTCCACCAATCGCTCCACAAAGGGCAGTGAGAGACCGGCTATCCCCTTTTTAATATCGCTGAAAATAATGGATTCCAATGGCAGAACAGCCAAAACTGGAGCCCCCCCCCAACCCCCTACCCGCACACACGAGCGCACACACTTTTACACAAAAAAAACACGATGAAAGCCGTTTTTCTTTTTTTTTTAAAGCATATTTGAGTGCTGCTTCCACCCCCCTCCTCCATTTCCAGCCTTTCCCCCACGTTAATTATTCTTGATTATTCCAGATCCCGTCTTGTCAGTAAGGCGTTCAACTCCAAAACAAAGACACACTTACAGACACAAAGAGGGGGAGAGAACTGGAGACAAAACATTCACCGGATATCAATTTGCATGAAAATAAGCCACTCTGTTCGTCGGGCAAAAAAAAAAAGTGGATTGAAATGAGGCCTTGCCAAGTGCGCGGTGGTATAATTAGCATTCTCCCAAACAAACGAGCTTCAACAGAGCTATAATTAAGCAGCCCTGTAATTAAGTGCATGCCCTTTATCATAATGATCATGGTTAAAAATGGTGTGATGGGCGCTGGTGGTTATTAATGGCGTAACCCCCCAAACTGAACGGAGCCTGCACGGGAACCGGGCGCGCCCGGCTGTCAGCGCCAACGCGGCCCTTTGTTTATAAAATACATTAAAAACTAAATTAACGAAGGCTGATGGCGAGAACAATGGCCCCTGCTCGCGGGGGCCGGGGGCCGCGGGAGGGGGGGCAGGGGGGTGGCGGGCGGGGGCTGGGTCGGCGGCGGACGCGTTTCCGATACCCGGGATTAACTGCCACGGTGCCTCTCGGCAGGACGGCGGATGTCAAAATCCCGGCTTTGCGCCCGGTCGTGTTTTCACCCGCGATCCGTCAGCCTGCTGGCAAAGGAAGGGGACGTCAGAACTGCAACAGGGAGGCTCCGACAAGGCAGACTGATCTGGAGCTAAACGCAGGCACGGGAGCGACTGACGTGGAGGAGATGTCTCGAATGGCGCTTTATTTACCGCTACGGTTTGGGGTCAGATCAGACTTAAGACTTAAGCCTGGTCTTTATTCGGTCTTAACTCATTATGATCACTGTTGGTCATTTCAGCCTGTAGCCCAGTGGCTAAGGAGCATGACTGGGACCCAGAAGGTTGGTGGTTCAAGCCCCGGGGTAGCCAAGATAAGATCCGCACAGCTGTTGGGCCCTCGAGCAAGGACCTTAACCCTGCATTGCTCCAGGGGGAGTGTCCCCTGCTTCTGATCAACTGTGAGTTGCTTTCGGCTAAATAGCTAATTATTATTATTATAATTAAAACCAAATTTAGACTAATCTTAAGTAAGGAAAGAATGTTTTACAACATGTCCCTCTCTCCAAAAAATATAAATGTCTCTTATAAAAGAGTTTACCCCCCAACAAAATTACTGCACAGCTTGCTGACAGAGAGAGAGAGAGAGAGAGAGAGAGAGAGTGAGAGTCAGAGTGAGAGAGTGAGAAAGGAGTGGGAGAAAAGGAGACAGAGAGCGGGGGAGATACTGATCATCTCTTCTTACCCCCTCTCCAATCTGCAGCTTGAAACGACAGTCGCCAGCACCCAGCACCGAGCAGACAGATGAACTAAAACAACAACGGCAATAAACTTTGTCCAAACCAGAGGCCTGTAGAGCACGGGAGGCCCTCGCCGTCCGCCGACGCCTTCCTCTCTGAAAAGCCCTTCTCTCGGCGTCTAAAAGCCATTCCGGAGACAGTTCAGCCAACGGGGAGGCCCGTCTAAAGCGACTAGGGGGCCGCGATCCTGGCTTGGGCCTGTAAAAGCCAGCGAATGAACATGCGGCAAGACGTCACGGGGAAAGAGCGGAGAGACGCATGGGGGGCGGGGGGGACAGGAGGAGAACGCGCCACCGAATCGATATTCCCCGGTGAGGATCCGCCGAGCGTGGGCTTTTTGACAAATCTCCCTGTGACGGACAGATGAGCCTGCGGTTGAAGGCTAGGCCACCCTCCTTATTGTTCAAGGATTACGCTCTAAATCAGAGCGCGCCAGTCTTTTTCTGACAGTTTGGAACAGAGAAGAGGCGTGCCGGGCAGGGGCTGTACTAAGGAGAGGAACAGCATGTTGGGTAACAGCCATGTTGTGGCCATTCTAAACTTTGGTCACAATTAAACCCTGAAAAATACAAATAAACAAGTCCATTTTTAGTCGCATATTTGGACTTTATTGGAAAATTATTTATATTACTTCCATGTTAAATAAGACACAATATTGCCAATGAAGTGACTTCAAGATTTGACAATGGGGCAATATTACTTGACGTGGACAAAGTAACTTAAACCAAGTTCTACTTGAGGAAAATTATACCATTTTGTCTCATTACAAGACTAAAACACTCATTAAGACACTTTTTTTTTTGAAGGGAAAGCACTGTACTGAATTCCCACACACCCTGATACAAGAAACCCTATTAATCCCGTGGTCAACGAACGGCTTCTCAAAAAAACGCTTTTACAGAAAATGGACCGCAAAGCTCGAGGGAAAAAGGATTTGATGATGACGATAAGGACTGTAGCGTAGCGTAGCGTTAGCGCAAGGTGTCCACAGGCCTGAAACCTGGTCCTGAATGATGGAGGTGTAAAGAACGGAGTCAGCAGCGGCGACGTGGATCATTTCCTTATTAATGGCGACGTCAGGCGGGATGAAAAATGCGTGCATTGTCATCTTTAGCCCCCGGGTGTAGACGAATGGCTGTTTCAGGACTGGGAGGGCTACCTCGAACGCAGCACCACACGCTAATCCCTCAGACTTCTATTGTTGGACACACTGTCATCGAGGAGTTCCACACTCCGGTTCACTACGCACACACTCACACACACACACACTGGCACGGGCACACACACTCAGATACACACACTGGCACGGGCACACACACTCACACACTCAGATACACACACTGGCACGGGCACACACACTCACATAGACACACACTCAGATACACACACTGGCACGGGCACACACACTCACACACTCACATACACACACTCACATAGACACACACTCAGATACACACACTGGCACGGGCACACACACTCACACACTCACATACACACATACTCAGATACACACACTGGCACGGGCACACACACTCAGATACACACACTGGCACGGGCACACACACTCACATACACACATACTCAGATACACACACTGGCACAGATTTATCCACTCACTCATTGACATTTACACACACACACAGCACACAGAATAATGCACTGAGACTGACCCTGAAAATATTTCAAAATGCCACAACAACTTCTATAAAAAGTCTTTAACAATTAAAAAGATTTTACAATTTCTTTTTGTTCTGTTTTTTGCTAATGAGACAAAAAACTGTGAACAGGTGTAACTGGACTGACCACCCCGATGATTCAGGTAATCCGATTTATATTTCAAAAACATTTCAAAAAGGTACTACAACTTCTATAAGAAGTCCTTAAAGTATATTTTAACAATTAAGAAGATTAAAAATATATATTTTTTGTTCTGTTTTTCGCTAATGAGACAGAAAACAGCATAGAGGTGTAAGCGGGCTGACCACCTGGACGATTCAGGTCATCATACTTCATAACAACAGCCTGACTTCAAGCTGTGGCTCTCCCACGTTGTGCACAGGTGATGAGGGCCTGGGTTAAGCAAGCGCACACAGGGTGATCACATTAACCCAGACGTCATGCGTGCTGCACGTGGCTTTCCTGTGGGCAGAGCCCAAAACCGGGCCGACGCCTCTCCTGCTGATCAGAATCCATCACGGACAGGACTCATTTACAGGAACCTCCACATCTTCGTCCAATAGCGATTCAACACTCTGCCTTGTGGCCCCTCCCCTCCTCCATCACGCAATGCTCAAACTCCACCCAGGCTAGCGTCACCGCAACCTTAATATCAGAATATCAGTCTGACTGACTGACTTCAGGTTGGCTACGAATATACCATCACAGACGAGACTTATTTATGCAAAACCAGGAACTTCCCACATCGTCATCCAATAGCAATTCAACACTCTGCCTCGCAACCCCTCCCCTCCTCCCTCATGCAGCACCCAAACCCCACCCAGGCTAGTGTCACCTCACCCTGAATATGACAACCCCTCCCCTCCTCCCTCATGCAGCACCCAAACCCCACCCAGGCTAGTGTCACCTCACCCTGAATATGACAACCCCTCCCCTCCTCCCTCATGCAGCACCCAAACCCCACCCAGGCTAGTGTCACCTCACCCTGAATATGACAACCCCTCCCCTCCTCCCTCATGCAGCACCCAAACCCCACCCAGGCTAGTGTCACCTCACCCTGAATATGACAACCCCTCCCCTCCTCCCTCATGAAGCAAATAAATAAAGAAATAAATGAACGAATGAATGAATGAATAAATAAAAGGCAGGAAGCGGAGCCCCAGAATGAATAATTCTGCGCTTCTCGGGGGCTAACGGAAGCCTTTCCCGCGCCAGTCGCTGGCGGAGCAGGCTCTGGGTCGGCTGTGACATGAGGAATCGCGGCCGGCCCTGACGGCGTCTCGCAGACATATTGGAGTTTATTTTGTCGCCGGGTTCGCCATCTGTGCCGTTCCGGCGGAGACGGTCGGCGCGGGTTGCCGCGGGAACGCGGGCGCGAGCCGCCGGGGCCCCGCGGTAGCTGTGCAGCCGCAGCCAGTCATTAGTCAAATTGCCTAATGAGAGAGAATAAAAATGGCCCCCTACCCTGACAGGAGGAATTTTGGAGATGTCAGAGCCCCTGACCCGTGCTATGAGAACAGATGATGGCGAGTTGCTATTTTCAGATTATTTTAATGGCCCCGGCTCGGCAGATTCCATTCTTTTTTTCCCTTTCATCTTTTCTTATAAATCTATCCGACTGGGAACTGTGGCTCAGGGAAAGGGGGGGGAAAAAAAACATTAAAAAAACAAAGCAAAGGGTTACTTTTGCGATTTAATGAAAAAGATAACTGATGAAGAAAAGATAATGTCTGAATGGATCAATTGTATTGACATTGTGTTCCTCTCTGCATAAAAACAGGAACTGTGATTCAGCTCAGATTTATGACTGGAAGTGGAAATATTGCCTTTGTTTTATAGTGTTCCGTGTGTGTGTGTGTGTGTGTGTGTGTGCGTGTGTGTGTGTGTGTGTGTGTGTGTATGTATGCAGTATAACACACAAGTAAGCATTGCAACCCCAATTTGCCAACCCTAGACCCACCATACTTAATCTTCACTTATCAACACAAGCTATCAGTCACCTAACGAGCACAAACCCGGATCTCGATTCAAACTGAAATCTAAAGACATAGAAAGATGACGTAACCTGGTGTCGTGGTCCAAAATGAAGTAATTACAATCTATTTAATTGTCCATCAGAGGGAGGGGGAAAAAAAGGGACACATTCGCCTCCTGGTGGCTTGGACGGCACATAAAGCCGCCGCAGCGGAGACCGGGCCAAGTATTTGTGGCGGAAGATTCCAGCGGCCTGCCGGCCCACTCCTCCGGGGCCCCGCGAGGGAGCCGCTAAACGGCCTGCAGAGGAGGGGAAAGAGGGAGCGGATATTTAGCGGGCGCGGAGAGGTGTAATTCCATCTGTGTGACAAGCGGCCCTTGAAATCTGGCTGCGGGTCGGGAGCCAGGCAGCAATCCCAGCCGGGCTCCGGTCTATCCATCTTCCGGAAAGTGGGATGAGTGAGGAACACCCACGGCAGGCTGGGCCCCGGGAAGGCGTGGCTCCGCCAGTCAGTCCGCGTTAAGCTCTCTCCTACTCGGTACTCCAAAACAAACAGACCTTCGGGAATGCCGGCAAGCGAAGTAAAAAAAGAAAAAATAATCACAATGCACTGCAGATTCACATACTGCAAAACCTGCTTTTCAACCAATCACTCCATGTGATTTACTTCATGTATTTATGGAGTCTTTATTCAGTCTCTATTAATATATGGATTATCTATTTAGCCTATATTTGACCAGGAAGTCCCACTTGGGAGTGTCCAAATAATGGTGGAAGTCTGGGAAAGGTTAAAGTTGAGAACTGGCACAGGAAACGTGAGCCTTCAAGGGACGTAGTGCCGCTGGTCTTCGGTCACGATGTTTATGCCGGTTCACTCTGGGATGGCAGCATCGACGTGGCAAAGGCTGGGTGTAAAAATAGATTGGCCCTCTCTGGACGGAGGGGAAGCACTGGCAGAGGACTGACAGTAAATTTGCGGGTGCCGGATGGGGCGCAACAGACGGTGCAATTACACAAATCCCCTCTTAATTAGCGGTTCTGGGGGCATGCTAACCCGAGATGACGCGGCGGGCGGGTGGGGGAGGGTAAGAGAGAAAAGACCCCTACAATTCGCAAGCTCAAATGAAACACCTCTCAAAAAGAGAGGGGCGGGGCAAACATTGGCCTGGCTGTGGAGGGATGCAGGTGAAACCGTACCGGGTTGAAGGGAAACCAAGAATGGTTAAAAGGTCCCCAGAAGGTGCCAAGCTGCCCAGGTCCCCAGAACGCACCCGGTCCCCAGAACACACCCGGTCCCCAGAACATGTGTGAAAGTGCGCTGGGGCCCAGACCACAATGTGTGAACATTCCCTGGTCCCCGGAATGCCCTGGTCCCTAGAACATGCGTGTGTGTGTGTGTGTGCGTGTGTGTGTGAGAACATTCCCTGGTCCCCGGGATGCCCTGGTCCCTAGAACATGCGTGTGTGTGTGTGTGTGTGTGTGTGTGTGTGTGTGTGTGTGAGAACATTCCCTGGTCCCCGGAATGCCCTGGTCCCTAGAACGTGCGTGTGTGTGTGTGTGTGTGTGTGTGTGTGTGTGTGTGTGTGTGAGAGAACATTCCCTGGTCCCCGGAATGCACGCGGCTCCCAGAACATGTGTGTGTGACCACTCCCTGGTCCCAGAACACACTCGGCCCCCAGAACAAACCAAGGTCCCTAGAACACATCCCGGTCCCCAGAACACATCCGGTCCCCAGAACACACCCGGGCCCCATGACACGCCCCGCTCCACACAATGCACCCATGTCCCCCAGAACGTGCCTGGACCCACTCGCCCCACGGACGGTGGGCGTGACCGCGGGTTCTTGGCGGCGGCGGGTGTTATTGAGTTCTCCCGTGTTCACGGCAGCAGGCAATGCGAAGTGGCACCTCACGTGGTGAATAATGGAGCGTGCCAGGGCTGGAGCGGGAGGGATGACAGCCAGAGAGGGCCTCCTTGGCAGCCGCTAACCCGGCCTCCGACTCATTCATCATTCCCCCTTAAACCCATCCACCAATGCCGCGCCGCCATTTGTCATTAATTATGCTAATCAGCGTGCCATTACTCTCCTGGTGACACTGCCGCTGGTTATTAGTTCGTTAAGGCGGGTTCAGATGCGCCACGGAATGTTATGCGTGCGTGTATCTGTGAGTGTGTGCGTGTTTCGACTACGTCGAGAGTGTGTGTCGGTGTAATAGCGTGTGTGCCTGTGTGCATGTTGTTTAAGGGAGTGAGTTTCTGTTTCCGTTTGATTGTGTATGTGTGTGTTTGTGTGAATGTGCGCAAGTGGGTGTATGTGTGTTTGTTTGTGAGAGGGAAGTACAATACAGGTACATTCGCAACGTGTGAGCTGGAAAATACCTGTTAATTAGACCATTACCATCAGGGAAACGCATCTTCCAGACACCCCGACATTCTAATGGGGGCAGAGGGCTCGCTGCCTTTAAAACTGATGACTGTGAGGTCATCACGGGGCCTCTATACAAATGCCACAACGGAAGGGTAGAAAAATGCACTATTTATCTGTCTGTTGGTGGTGGTAGAGCGCCTTCTCTCATTGAACCACAAGAGTTCTGCACAGAGTCTGATACTTTTATTGGAAGGGGGGCTGTCGGTGAACTGAGCAGAACTCCAGACTCCGCTGCGTATGGCCATGTATGACACACAGACGCACGGCTACACGCACACAGGGACACGGAAGGGCTCATCCCAATTCCGTCGCACCGCTTTCAGGAGGGCCCAGATGCCCTTTTACAAAATGACTTCATTTTAGCAGAGCCTCATCGTGCTTTTAAATCACACTACATATTAGGAGCTCATTAATAACAAACTTAACAAGTGAACAGACCCATTAAAAGATCTTTAAGGGATATTTGACCATAAATCTCCTTAAACTATATTTAATGACTGGATTTCTGGAAATATTTTTATCAAGTTCTAATTAGATGTGAGATAACAAACCCCGGCGTACACGCGCAGGTCGTGGCGGGGCCTGACAGGCTTGGCAATCGGCGCGACACCGCCAGGCCTCAGAGCATAATGGATAACCACTTTTATTTTGCGGTGGAACGGCAGAGGAATAAAGGGAAATGACTCATTTCCAAGGGTCTGGGACCCTCGGCATTCAAACCCGTATGGGAGCAGGCTGTCGTTCTGTTAGACTAGACGGATATAGGGTGGAGGGGAGGGGCTGGTTTGAGGGCTTTTAAAAGCCTCATTTTGCGTGGCACAGATATTTTCAAGCCCCGAAATTAATGACAACAAAAAATAAAAATAAGTCGTCCCACATCTTTCGTGCCGCAAACCGCAGCCGGTTTGTGCCGTGACCGCAGCCGGCTTGTTTCAAACCTAGCTAGCACGCTGTGGCATGGAAACCTTCAAAGAGCTGCTCTCGTGTGTATTTTTATTCAATGGCTCAAGGTTGACAGCTAAGCTAAGACATGCGATTTTACATTTTTACATCCGAGTTCAGTTTTCCGGTTTAAAAAGTGAACCGATAAAAGTAGCGCAAAAAATTCTAACAGGAAAAGAAGAATGGAGAATTGTTCAACTGGACAAACTTTCAGCATAACCTCATTTTTTATCACTTTTTACAGGAAATGATAATGGACAATAACCTCATCGTAAGTGGCTCCAACACCAGGAGATTCACTGCAAGAATGATAAGGGTGTTATATATTCATATTTAATATTGGAGAATTTCCTGTACAACTAAATGCCTGTGTGACCTTCTACTGCTATATCTCTCTGGGTTCCATAACCCGGCTTCAGAAATAAATCATGAAAGAGTTTTAGGACAGGAGACCGTATGTGGCCTTTCACGGCTCTTCGCAAGTCTGGAAACCTTGGCTCCATTTCAGACGTTTGGAAAAATTTTATGGCTGAGAAATTGCCAGGTTTAAATCTTGTACATTCTAAAAGTAAAACAATGCTGTAAATCAGTAATACGCCTTTCTCCTGGTCTCTTTGCCCCCTCCCTCCCAAATCAAAAATCCATGCAAGATTCATTAAGGTCAATTTAGCTGATACTAGAGAGAATCAAGGTGAACTTTTAAGGGGCTCCTGATTCGGGGGAGGGGGGGGGGGGGGGGGTGCATTGTGGTCATTGAGTTTTTAATCAGCAGCCACTGAGCTCAACATTTCTGAGTTGGGTGTCACTAGCCGAAAGGTTGGGATTTCTAATCCCTCAGCTTAAGGTATTGTGTTATTGTAAAATATGGCCGGCCCTGTACAAATGGTGCTGGGACCAGGCCCCAGGGAGTTGGGGGTTGCAGTTAAGATTAGAGAGACACTCCAGCTTCCGAGTCTCATCTCTGGCTGCACAATGGCGGGACGATGAGACGGAAGTTTTCTTTGAAACCCAACAGAAGATCTTTAATGAGGGGAGAAAAAAAAAAAAAAACACTACATTTTTTTTTCTCCTCTCTATATTAGTCAATCAGAAAAATATGGCGGGGTAGAGGGGGGAAAAAAAGAGGAGAAAAAGAAAGTAATTTTGCATAATCAGTGGGCGCCATCTGGAACAATTAACCGAATTCCACAGAACTCTGAGGATCAGTCATATTGGCTTATTACAGATCCAGAATTACACAAGTCATAAATCCTTGAAAAAATGAAGCATACCCTTGCCTGTCATCACTATTTTAACTTCAAATACCGAGGACTGCTTGATAAGGCTGAAAAAGGAGATTAATATATGCAAATTACATCGAGCATTTAAAAGCCCCCCAACAACTGTCTCAGTTTTCCTGTCTCTTATTATAGGGCTTTATGTTTTATTCATACACCGACTCACCTGTCACTTCATAAGCTATAATATTATGGGGGTATTATTAAACAGCGTAAAGCGCCGGTTTAATTGGAAAGCTCCATTGCATTTTCCAATTATTTGGAGCAAATTAAAAGCAGATGCACACACTTTAATAAGGATCCTAATATCGGTCCCGGGAAATCACGAATCATTGTCACCATGCTGCCCTGATATTTTGCAAACTGAAGTTAATTTTGAATCCCTCTTTTTCCCCCTTCTTCTTTTTCAAAGGATGAACTGTCTCTCTTGTCTGTTAATTGCACTTCTTTTAATAGATATGAAAATAATTGAGCTCCACATTAGGTAAAATCAGAGGCAATCTCAGGCTTCTTTTGATTAATGCGATAGATATGCTAATGTGTTAACTTTTAACAGGTTCTCTTTATTACAACCGTGGTTTCCGGAAAATTCTTCACAATGCCACTGAAGCATCAGAGGGGATCATTAATAGAGGGGGGACACGTCATACGAGACAGTACCTGTCCATGACAATACCACCCGAGCCTGAGACATGACCCTCCCTGTGATCCGTACAGTGCAGCATCAACTCTGTGCATGACAATACCACCCCAGCCCAGAGACATGGCCCTCCCTGTGATCCGTACAGTGCAGCATCAACTCTGTGCATGACAATACCACCCCAGCCCAGAGACATGGCCCTCCCTGTGATCCGTACAGTGCAGCATCAACTCTGTCCATGACAATACCACCCCAGCCCAGAGACATGGCCCTCCCTGTGATCTGTACAGTGCAGCATCAACCCTGTCCATGACAATACCACCCCAGCCCAGAGACATGACCCTCCCTGTGATCCGTACAGTGCAGCATCAACTCTGTCCATGTCTACGTCACCTCAGGAGCACAAATGCAACAACAACTTACCTTACTTTGACCCGTTAAAATAATTTTGTAGGAAAATTAAAATATCAATTAAGAGTACAGAAACATCGTGTACTTGATGTTTTAAAGACTCAATAAAACCGGATCCTTAACTTTTATGTCTTATTCAATGTTTGCGTCAAGCAGACGGAAGAAATTGTCTCCAAATAATAATAATTATTTTTTTCCCTACATTACCATCAAATATCCCTAGATTTCTCTGTGTACGTTTCACAGAAATATTGGCTTTTCATCTGAAATGTTGGCGGTAAACGGGAGTGGAGCACAGCGGAGATGGCGGCGGAATGGCAGATCAGCGCCCATGATATCGGCCGTAGATCAAAGAGTTACAGGTGAATATAAGGGACAGGCTTCAGCTGTGGTGAAAAGCTCGTCTCGGTAATATAAGCCGAAACTGTCAAGTGCATGAAGGTTGCAGAATCAATGCGAATTAGTTTTTAATATTCTGGTAATAAATGTCAGGGCGCCCACACGGCACATCTGTACGCCGCGGTGGGCGAGATGACAGATTTCACCGGCGCGTCTCCTTTCTCCGCAGACCCCTCGCTTTCTCTCCCTCTCCCTCCTTCTCTCCGCCGCGCTCCCTTCTCCCTTGTTCCTGCTCTCTTTTTTTTTTTTGGGTTGCGTTTTTTGTTTTGTTTGGAAGTGACGGAAGGTTTAATCAAGAAAGCAGGCAATTCATCAATCCTAAAGGAGCTGCTTGTACGGTCCTGACAGAGCGCACATGGTTCTATAGCGGCTCAACCCCTGCCAGATGTCACCCCTACCGCAAGCGCGCGGCGCACAATTACCGCACACCCCCCGCGCCTTCTGCCGCGACCTCACCCTTCCCTCCGCCCGTGCTGCCGCCACCTACCCGCGCCTTTTAAACCGCCCCCCTGACCCGGGAGCTAATCTTTACCGCGGGTGGGGCAGGAAGGAGAAGGCCGCGCAGTGTCTGATATCTGTCCCGTTTAATCAGCTCTGTGATCAGCAATTAATGAATATTATCGTGATCAACTTAGCGCTAATTAGGCTTGATTGGGAGAATTTTCTATATGCCACAATGATTTCTCAGAGACATTAGGGGGGGGGGGGGGGGGGGAGAAAGCGTATGTGTGTGTTAGCGTGCGTGCGTGTGAGAGAGACTTAAATATTGTCATAATGCTTGTCAATATTCGAAAATATGTTTTAGAATGGATTGCAGTCTTCCCCTCACAGTTTAGCCATTAAATCACACGCGTTGTTCTACATATTTCTCTGCCCCTTTTGCCACCTTTGCTCTGGCAACACGGTCTTATGTAATTACAGTTTAGCGCTCAACTGAAACTGAAATTGAGACAGAGGTGAAATATAGAGGGGCTGAGACACACCCAGACATTGTGTACAAAATGTACGCCGGAAAACTGGACATTTACTTCCGCAGAACTACACAGGTTTACCTCACATTTTATAAGCTTCCTGAGGGGGTCATTTTCCGCTCTGCAGGGAAAAAGTGTGTGTGACCCAAACTACACAAGGTCTCTCTACCTGATACAACCTGACTCCCACCAAGCACACTTTACTTAGATATTATATCTATTATTAAACTTATGATGCTCAGTCTTATTAGTATTACCATGACATTATTATTAGCTATGCATGTGGGCTGTGGCAATGGAAGCGGAAGTGACAGTATGAATACTGAAAATTGTGTAAATCAAAACGTGTTTGCTTAGTTAATTTCTTATATTTGTTACTGCTGTTATTGTTGTTGTATGCCAGTACATGAATGGTTGACTTCTGCACTTAGTTTTTCATAAACCACATTTTATGCTTTGCAACTTCAGCCGTACACTTTCCATATCATGCCAATACAACTTTTTTGCAAATAATTTATACTAAATGTAAGAGCTGGATGGAGAGAGAGAGGGAGGAAGGGAGGGTATTTGATGGAGATTTGAGAGAAACAGACAGACAGACAGACAGACAGACAGACAGACAGACAGACAGACAGAGACATTGACCTGTACCCTCTCTTCAATGTGTGACCTGAGAAAATGGACATCATGGAGTATAAAGCATAAAGAGACTTCCAGGGAAGGGAGCCGGTCAGATTCACAAAGCTCATTGGCTGTGCAGCCTGCTGCTAGTGAAAAGATGATTGGTGGCAGTGTGCCGTTTCTACCTGTCAATCAAAAGCTGGGCAGCCCCCCTCCCATCAGGTCAGAGCTCTGGGCCTTTCATTTACACCGCTCTTAATATCAAAGCACACTTATGCAAGCACTGAAGACCTTCATTTAACGGCCTGCTCTTTATTTAAAACAGCTAATTTAATAGATTGTGCCCTTGACGAACATACTTCACGAGTCACTTCCAAAACTATTTGCACGATTACATAATATGCTAAATTGGAAGATAAAATATGTATAATATGCAAATTGTAAGGGCAGGGGTTTCTGTCGTTTTATATTCCTCTGAGAAACAATTTTCAGAGCTCTGTGGCAATTGTAAAAACACGTCGAAGCAAATTAGGTTTCGACTGATTGATGGAGCAGTGTGCGTGTCAACTAGTGGATGGCAAGCAAATAAGTAGCCTATTAAAAAGAAAAAAATATATACATATATTCTGGTGCACCTTAGTGTAAAGCACTGCCCATTATCAGTACCGAACACAAACCAAATAAAAAACAGGAAAGGATCTGAGGATATGCGATATGTAAAGGAATAATCACAGGGAAAGTAAACACAGTTTCTGTGCGAATCTTAGAGCCTTTGGGTCCTACGACGCGGGGGCTTAGCGGACGGGCGTGCGGAGGGGAGAGTTGCTCCATGACAACCCCCTCCCTCTCCTCCCCTCCTCTCCCCCTCCCTCCCCTCCTCTCCCCCTCCCTCCCTCCCTCCCTCTCCTGAACAGGCAGGCTCCTCGCCACATGGTGTCTCTCTCAAGCCAGTAAAAACCCCGCTCTTCCTGCGCGCCTCGTCTGGAGCAGCCTGCAGTCGAGCGCCTCTCGGCTCGTTCAGACCCGGGTTCAAACACCATTCCTTCTGGCCTCGAATACTTCTCTGCATTCCACTAAGCACGCCTGCCGTATTGGAACAAATGAAGTAAACCCAAAACCACCTCAACGAGGAGGCTCAAATGCACCGGGCGAGATCAATGGAGAAAAGCATTTGAATCCAAAACGAATAGTACCATTTGAACCCAGGTCTGCACTCGTTACGCTCACCTGCGCGTGATGCCTCCGCGGCCAAATAAGGGCGTTGGAAGCATCAATACAGAGCGCCGGGCGCTTGCCTGTCTGTGGGCGATGCATCCCCGCTGTGCTCGACCAAACCCCGGGCTCCTATGCAAATATCCCGTATCTGCCCCATAAATCAATTATCCCCCTTCTGTCAGTCCGTATGAGATGGATGATGTCTTCATGCACCAAAAGAAAGACCTGCAGTAAACCTTAAAGACAAGCGGAAAAGGAAGTTATATGACGTCTACGCGAGTGACACGGATCTTTCAGGGGGAGTATTTGACGGTTGATTTGACTGACGTGTAATGAGGAGGGGGATGTCAAATGAGGATGTTGTGGGGAGGGGAACGGAAACTTGACAGACATTGACAGACACCCTTGCTGGTACACGGTGACGTAAAATCTCATAAAATCCATTTCAGCTTGTCTTTAACTGAAGTTACATAGCTATCAACTGCCCCAGTCGCATTCTAAAGTTGAGACAGTGGAGGGGGAAGGGGGGAGTGGGGTCTTCCTTCAGGGGCCGTACAGGCTGCAGTGTAAAGATGAGACAGTGGTGGGGGGAGGAGGGAGGGAGTGGGGTCTTCCTTCAGGGGGCGTACAGGCTGCAGTGTAAAGATGAGACAGGTGGGCGAAGGGGGGAGTGGGGTCTTCCTTCAGGGGCCGTACAGGCTGCAGTGTAAAGATGGTGGACACAGGGGTGCAGACGGGCACTTTACCTGAGATGGCGTACAGGTTGGAGTTCTGATGCTCGAAGTCGGGCCTGGTGCTGTTCTTCCGGCTGAAGCTGGCCGGCAGAGTCATGGATATGTTCCTGAAACACAGACGCTCAGTATGAGCACATGTATGTGCGTGTGAGGGAGGGAGAGAGGGAGAGAGGGAGGGAGGGCGGGAGAGGGGGAGAGGGAGAGAGGGAGAGAGGGAGAGAGAGAGAGAGAGGGGTGTGTGGGTGTGTGCCTGTACTGTATGTGTGATCAGAACAGTGTTCTATTGCTCTGTAGGTCACAAGGTTATATCACCTGGGTAGTTTGGAAATAATACAAATATATAATTGAAAGGGAAGTGTGTGCTGACTACAGTGTACAATATTCACACCCAACCCCTCAACAGCGCTTCTCCAAAAAGGTCATAACCACAGCAGGGTTGGCACGGCAGGTGTGTATGAAGGGCCGGGGAGTGGGTTTAAGCTCCTAATGAATGTTCACTTGGGCCCATCAGACCATGTACTGTCCTTATCAGTTCAGAAGCTAAGTCACCTGCTAGCTGAAAGGGCATAAGGTGACATTTTGAACAGGACCTGTTCCATGAAACACGGCGTAACTTCTAACGCGAAGGCTAAGCCACATACGCATATACGGACGCACATGACCACGCATACACACACACACACGCAAGCATAGACACACACTAACACTGTCTAATGACCAACTGATCCCCCCCCACGTACAAGTAGGTAAAGCACTATACAGAAAAGATTATGATATATTTTTTTATTGTAATTTATTCTAACTGTAAGCCACAGTATTTAAGGCTCCTTCTGATCAGTTGCATTACACAAAATCAGCAAAACGAGCTAACAGGATTGTAGCTGCGTTCCAGCTAAAAGACGCGGAAAGCATCTGAGCGAGCTCTGGTCCCCCGCGGCCCCGTGGGCGAGCGCTGGAGAGCGGAGCGCCGGTGTTTATGATTCTGCAGACCTGGCCCTGGGAGCCCGGGCGAAGGAGAGCCGGGCCGTTAATCGATGTTCGGCGAAAGGCCACGCTTTCCGCCTCTTCCTGCGACTCCTTGCGACCGCACTCACGCTTGCCAAATCACCTGCTCGACCTTGGGAGTGCATGTTGCTGTGAAATGACTACGCTGCTGCACGGGCGGTTAAACTGCTTGTCCTGGATTCCCGGCTCCTGACAGACACACCGTTGTCAGCCTCCTAAGGCAGTGGCTGGCTGTAGCCTGTGTCAACAGAGTATGGTTATTTGTGCCTATGTACAGGCACATAAACTCCTTATGTTGCTGATATCATTCTTACTTGGTTAGTGCAGCTGTGTATCCACGGCAACTCAGAGTGTACATTTTACACATTATCCATGTATACAGGGAGCATGGAATAGACGCCAGAGTACTATTGCAACCTGCAGGTTGTTAGTTTCAAGGGTAGGATTTGCATTGTACCCTCGGAGTGTAGTTTCTTAACCACTTCTTAGTGGTCAAATTGTTCATTGTCATAATCCTCCATTAACAAATCATGTGGTTATGTTTTTACTTTGACAATTGTGCAGCTTTGTTAAAAAGGCAGACAGACACACACACACACACCCTTGCACACACATGCAGGCACACAAGCATGTGCAGACACACAGCACTTCATGAATCGTGATTTAGACAAGAAAGCACAGCTGTTCTGCATCTCACAACACACATCAATTGCACTATGGTGAATTAAACCCAGCGATTCCCCAACACTAATCAATACACCCACTGCAGGCAAGGAGAGATTTTTCAACTTCAGGAGCACAGCAAAAACTAGGCATTAGTCACGCTCTGGAGATGAGACTGGCTGCGGCATTATCTTCAAACGACATCTTCCAAATGTAAACAATTCGGAAAAGAAAAGCCGTATCGCTCGCAAAGTCGAAGCTACCGTCGGAAGCAGCGGACGAGATAGCGCTACGTTTTCCAGACCGATTGTATTTTTAAGTCCAGGTTTCTAAATGGCGCAGGCTTCCATATTCAGAGACTGTGTTTATCCTCTGAGGCTGTGCAAGGGGTCAGGTCAGATAACCCTGAGAAATAAGCTATGGAGAGAGGAGCGGGAGAGGAAACGATCTGATACCCAATCTGCCGTTCTGCAAGGGACCAAGACCATATAATACTCAAAAACACAATCATGTACCTCAGCAGAAGTCCGAAATAAAAAAAATAAAAAAACCATTGCTATAACTTCCATCTCATTTTATGCATTTTCTTTTGTATTTCCAAGGAAGTGTACCATTTCTGAATTAGTTGCATTTCCCTCATCTTCTTATCTTCCTGTCATTTCTAACGAAATAAATAAATGCAATAATTTCTATCAACATCAATAAAACAAGCCGTCTGACAGGTTGTGGTATTTATGAGGTGAAGTCTGAAACTCAGATTTATTTTCCTTGATAGGGCCGACTTTTTCCCCCCTTCATTTACATCAGCATTTGGCCGTGTTAAATCTGGGGCAGTGGTGAATTTTTAAAAGGTTGGCATCAATCTTGTGGAACCGATTGCCACGTTTAATGAAGACTTCCGTTCCGTTGCAAAGGTTGACTCGAACACAGAATGAAAAAAAAAATAGCGAGGGACCCAGCTCTCCTCACGGCGAGGCATTTCGCAAACACCGATAAACCAACGGGAGATAGTTTGGACGGGCGTTCCGAGAAACCGGCCCGGATCGGTTCGCTTTTTAAACAGTGGGAGGCGATAAAAAAACCCAAAAAACGATAAGAGACACACACCTGTAGGAAACGGCTTTTATAAGAAAAGAGTAACGCACTGCCTTTCTTTTCTCACGTTTCGACTGGGTTACCCCCCGAGGCTGCGGCGCGGGGAGTAAGAAATGTCGGAGCAGCTTGACGTGAAATCGTGATTGGTCACGATGTCGCCCGCGAGTCACTTGAGAAGAGAAGAAACCCTGAGGCCGCGTCCCTCCGTGCTGCCAGGAGCAGGTATGAAATCGGCCGGAGCGCTGAGCTCCGCGTGACGAGCGCAGCTAAAGCGGAACGCCAGGCGCTTGTGAAGACGTCGCGCCCCGGCGGTTCCCCCTCGCCGCCGCGCCCCGGTGACCCTCTCTGACGCCGCCGCGATTAGAGACGCCGTGTCACATGACAGAAACATCACGCGGATACGGAGCGAGCGCGCCGACCGTGTTACGGACCTGACCCTCTTCTGGTGTCGACGCCGGATGGGGGAGTGACGGAAACAAAATGGAGACGCCGAGGATCTCAGCTGCCGTTTTTTTTCTAAACTTGCCTCCTGGAAACAGAGGAACCGAGCGGGATCCAAATCTGGAGGTTTATGAACATCTTTTAGGTCCACTGGCTGAGGCAGCATATGGCAAATCAATTACCAGTCTAATTCTTAAAACAAAAACATGGCAAGTGTATTGCTACATAATCAACAGCAGCGGTTTGGTTCAGATTATGTTGGCCACTAGAGTTTTGAATACAATTAATCATCATTCTAGGCAACGAGAAGCCATATTGACACTTATTTCTAATTTGAATATTTAATTACAGTGTAGTTCCTCATTAAATTATGGTGAAACTGGGATCACAGCCTGCAAGATTTAAACAATTACAACTTTTAACTCCTGAGCCACTGGTACATTCAAATGTACCACACACACACACAAACACAAACACATACCCACTCACCCTCACCCTCACCCTCACACACACACACACACACACACACAAACAAACAAGCATGCGCTTACAGATGCCGGCACGCACACACATTGAATCAAATTGTTGGACTGTGTACAAAAAATCAACAAAGGCGAGTTGATGGGAATCATCTATTCTCGCACCTGCTTCCTCAGTCTTTTTGTTCGCAGGAAAGCAAAAAGGATTCTATTGTGCGGTCTAAATAAACAAGCATCTCCGTTCCAAAATACGCTTGGAAGCCAAACGCTGCACCGAAAACTACACAGGGACAAAAAGGACCACACAGAATGTTTAAAAACCTTCGACAAGCAAACAAATGAAACCCCGAGAGCACTGACTGACTGCAAAAATTATTGTTGAAAAAAAAAAACAGAAAATTTGCGATTACCAACTATGGACAGTGTATAATATTCACGTTACCGTACCGGACACACCAGACGGGAGAAATGACAGGGTTCTCCTGCGTAAGGAGGCCGGGCCGGCAGAGTGGGGTTTGGGGGGGCGAGGGTGGCTCAGGCACGTCTGTTGCGCTCCCTGTCCCACTACGGTTCGGCACGTGCCAGCTTTGAATAGAGTCCCAGGGAGGTGTAGGACCCAGTGCCAGGAAGGCATTAAGAACGGTCCTGGAGACCAGGCAGCTGGGCCTGGTGGTCTACAGTATGGTGTGTGTTAATCGCACCAATAATCATTTGCCGTTTAAATTACATGGTAAAAGTTTTACAAAGTAATTTTTTTTTAAACAGTTACAGAAATTAAACAAACATGAAAATGTTCCTAAAGTGTATTTTGTAAGGAAGGAGTCTATTGTGGTCTATTGTGATAGCGCTTAAAGTGCTGTTCAGAGATGGTTTTTCCGTTTATGTATTGAGCATTTTTTGCCAGGGGGCAATGTGATGGTTGGTTGTAAGCACTTGCATATTAAATAGAGTCAATGCCTGCATTTCAATTAAGCTACATCATTTCTTGCACTCGCTACAGTGCATAAAACCATTTTCCGATTACAGGACATTATACACAATACAATATCCCATGCACATTGTTTCTTTCGATCGCAAGTGGAATTCTTCCCAAATGCATCCACATTTAAGAGCGTGATCTTTAGAAAGCATGCCTGTATCGTCTTCTGGGCCCACATTACCGGGTGCAGATAATAAAAACACGATTTTCTCATTTTTCTATTCTATTATTTCTTTATGAAAGGAAGCTGCAATCCCCTGTTGTACGCCTAAAAGTTGCTAATGTCTGAAGAGAAGAGAGGCAGTAGTTAAAGGTTTGGACTTTTACGGACATGTTTATGCCTCCTCGGCACTCAGCACTATAATATGGCGCACACTTGGGTACTTGTGTTTTATTCATTATGATTCTTGTCATTGGCTAAGCAGTAATCCGACTCCTTCACCAACAGGGCATACTTTAGCGTGGGTGGTTACAGTGGGGCTTTGAACTCTCGACCTCTGAGCTGAAAGGCCGGTTTCCGAGCCATTGAGCTACACTGCCGTCTAGCGTGCGCGCTTAAACTTTGAAAACGGCCGCCTGCTGCAGCTTAGCGGATCGCCGTGCCCTCAAGGACGGCACACTCCGACAGACCTTACCGCATCGGAGAAGACGCTTCCAGGGCCAGGAGGGAGCCTCCCCTGAGCCTGGATAGCTAGTCGCTGACTTCCCCTTACTTTACCGGCATCAGAGACAGGGCGGTGAACTCCGTCAGACATCAGCCAGGGCTGAGCGGCGAGAAGAAAACTTTGCCGCTCGTACAGGAGTGGATTTCTTTCCCCTTCCCCCCTTTCAATTTATATTCTCTGGCCTTCACCTGACAAAAACTTTGTAAATCACCGTGTCCGAAATTAGAAATCGTAAAACCGGGTACAGGTTAACGGTGGGTAGGACCAACATGTTTATTGTTCTGCCTTTTGATAAAAAAATGGTCCTGTTACACGGTTATATACGGGGCCATCATTCCAAGAGAAGTTTCAAAAACCTTGATTCTAGTATGGAGAGGGTGGGGGTGAAGGGGAAGAAATAATATCACAAAGCTAATTTATGCCATCGGTCTGTTTGGAGGTCACATATTAGCCTCACGAATGACAGTTTTATCAGGGAAACAAACTACGAACTTGGCCGAGGGCAGAGGGCTGCCTCCTGGAGCGGGGGGTCTGCTAAACGGCCGAGGCCGGCCTCCACTGGAGCAGAGTGCGGAGGAAGAGTGCGGAGGAAGAGTGCGGAGCCAGGGCACAGGCAGGAGTGATCAGGGGGCATCGTTCAAGCTCGACAACAGCCCCCCTTTACTACACCGTCTGGTGCAAACCCAAGCCCCCAAACTCTGGAAGGAACAACTACAGTGCGCTCCGTTATGAAGAGAGAATTACAGGGCACATTCATTACCCAGTGTACAAACCCTGACCAGTGCGGAGAATTACACTGCACTCCATTACCGAGTGTACAAACCCTGACCTGTGCAGAGAATTACACTGCACTCCATTATCCAGTGAACAAACCCTGACCAGTGCAGAGAATTACACTACACTCCATTATCCAGTGTACAAACCCTGACCAGTGCAGAGAATTACACTGCAATACAACACATAGTGCACAAACCCTGACCAGTGTAGAGAATTACACTGCAATACAACACATAGTGCACAAACCCTGACCAGTGCAGAGAATTACACTGCACTCTATTATCCAGTATACAAACCCTGACCAGTGCAGAGAATTACACTACACTCCATTATCCAGTGTACAAACCCTGACCAGTGCAGAGAATTACACTGCAATACAACACATAGTGCACAAACCCTGACCAGTGCAGAGAATTACACTACACTCCATTATCCAGTATACAAACCCTGACATGTGCAGAGAATTACACTGCACTCCATTATCCAGTGCACAAACCCTGACCCGTGCGGAGAATTACACTACACTCCATTATCCAGTGCACAAACCCTGACATGTGCAGAGAATTACACTGCACTCCATTATCCAGTGCACAAACCCTGACATGTGCAGAGAATTACAGTGAGCTCAATTATCCACTGCATAAAACCTACTGTTTGTAGAGAATTACAGTGCACTTCCATTATCCAGTGTACAAACCATGAAGAGAGATGAATAGAGAACTACAGTGAATAAACCTGGCTGTGTGCACAGATAATTACAGTGTTGCACAAGTTAGAGGATTTTCATTTTCAGGTGATCCATTAGCCAGTGACCCAGGAAATACACTAAATAAGCAACTTACCACAAAGTAATACAGATAGCCCTAATTAGTTAACTAGGAAAAAAACTAAAATAAAATTTATGAACTGAAAAATGTGAATTGAAAAATAAAACAAATTAACTGAATTTCAACTCATCTCCTGAAATGAACCCAACCCTAACCTGCACTTGCGATATCCAAATCAAATCAGAATTTAACTCCAGGTAGGCTGCCTCATATTTTACAGTAAGTGGGTTTGTGCTTGGCCCTTGTTTAAGGGTGGGCAAATGCATGATGGGAAAGCATTATACAGTTTAATGGCCCACTGATTAAAGAGAAGCACTCAAAGATGCAGAAGTATGCTGTCCTCGAAAGACCTTTCGGGGCAAAAGAGGGTTTGACGTTGTGTCCGCCACGCATCCTGCACCTACGTGTCTGTTGGTTTGGAGGACGGGAACACATAAACAAGGCAGGAATTTTAATTTTAATACAACAGGCCTCCACCCTTTCATCTCAGCAGGCATCAAGAGCAGCATTCCAGCTCCAACACCTCACCAACTTGAAAGTGGGCTTCAAACGAGCCACGGCTTGCAGGCAACGGTCGACGGGGTGCAGAACACAGGCTCTCCGTTCTGCACCGAAAGCATCAAACGTCACCAGCCCGCCCATTCCCCTCCTATCCCAATCAAAGCTTCTGGCTTCCTTTCTGCACCGGCACACCAGCGTTTGTTATCTTCAGAGGAACCCGGTGGCGATAACGAGACTGAAAAGAACGACTTTGAGTGGAAGACGGAGCTAGCTCACGGCTAACCGCTAACACGGCTCTTTCGCGAGCCTCAAATTCGGTCTTTAAAAAAAATATCAGAGGGACGCACTCCATTCTCGCCAAACAGGCCTAAGGATAGCTCAGAACTAGCAGCTGACAGTGCACCCACTCCTTTTCACCCCTTGGCTTCAGCCTCTTTTCTACAAAGAACCCGGCATTGTTTATTTACAATTTGCTGTGGAAATCCCCAGCACTTCCACTCTCTGAATAATGGAGGTTGTATGGTTTGGGTCTGGAGATGGTACAAAGGCCTGGCCTCTCTGTTCCTCCCTCTGGGCATGCCCGGAGGGAAGATGAGGGGAGGGGAGGGGGGGGGGTGGGTGTAACAATGCGGCAGAGAGCCCTGCTTCCTCTGCAGCTGTCTCTCTCTCGCTCTCTCTCTCAGGGCAGCTCCTCTCCCCATCTGTCTGAGCGCCAGGGCTCCTGTCGCCACGACGATGGAGCGGGCGGGTTCGGGCCTCCAGGGAGGCAGTGGGAACAGCAGGAGTTTAGCCCTGATTGAACCCGTGCTGCCATCTCCCTGGGCCTTCCCCTCGCCGCCTGGCTTCCACCGCTCTCTCCGCCGCGCCTTCACAGCTGCACGCTACTGCAGCCGGTTATGGAGGAGACGCATTTCAAACATGGCCCATCATGCATCAGTCCTCACTTCTGACCAACCAGGAAAATGAGCAGTTGAAAGAAACATATTCACCCCTTATAAAAGAGTCAAAGTGCTAAACAAACCTCACAAAGATGGTTAAATATGAGTGAATTTGTTCCTGGCTCACAAGCTGCTGCCTAATTATACCCTGATTTGATTGGCTAAAAAAATTGTTTTCTCACTCTTCAGTTCACCTCAGTTGATGTGTCGTGAGCATTCTGGCCCAAAATGGCTGCCGTGCATCATCCAGGTGGGTGCTACACACTCAGTGAGTGCAACAAAAGCACGATATAAAAGCAAGGGATTAACGGCTGTCTCAAAGAGAAGTGAAAGCATTTAGAGATCCGAGAGACATTTGTTTAGACACGGGCACGGGACGTACTTGGGCAGGGCAGGAGTGCGCGTGGGGGTCGTGGAGGCGAGGTGGCCGCCCGGCGTGGAGGTGTCCGACTCCGGGAGGGTCTGATTCTGGGAGGGCTCTTCTGACTGTGGGACTTTTCCCATCCTGTACCAGATTGCCATGCTGTTCATCTCACTGCAGGAAAAACACACACAAGCCGTTATGACCCGTGCCACTGTTTACCAGACACCCCAGAGAAAGTGTTAATTTGAACACGAAAATGTACCATACGAACAAACCATGCAATAATCACTGGTGCACCCTCCATGGTGCAACATTACACAGCTGGTGGCCTGAAAAGGTACCTTCAACATCAAATTTCAAATAACTTGTGTGTAATTTGTCTTTATGTATTTACATTTCACTTATTTAGTCACTAGCTTTAGTATTAGCATGAGTGTGGTGGCTACAGGGCTCTACGCTAACATTTTTTCCAAGGAGCACAAGTTCAGAAATTTAGGAGTACATGAAAGCATCCCATCCTAAATTATTATCCAGTTAGCAACCATCAAATTTCTGGAGAAAACGCTCCTAAAATTCGAGCACTGTACAACCCTGGATGACTCACATTTCCTAGGGAATATGTTATAAAATGACTGTTGCCTTCTCCCTTAAAGCTTAAAAAGGCATTTCAAACTGAAATAAATGTTAGAATCAGACACACGCTGTTAAACCATCGCCCTTGGCGGCCTTTAAGCGGGTACTGATTTTCACCTCGACAGAAGTGTTGTGAAGTGTGTGTTTATCAGCAAAGCAGCAGGGAGATGTACAATTTTACATTTAATTACAGATATTTAAAATAAATAATCAGTGCAATGACAAGATAAAGCAATGCAGCAGAGAGTATTCTGTGAGTCACTGAGCAGAGGTGATCAGAGATAGGCAGGACCTTCCCCATTTTTATTACAGAGCAAAACATTCACAGATATAATGGGTCAATTTTACCAAGGAGAAAAAATTAATATAACAGTTATGGCTCATGGAGTAGAGCAGAATGTTACATGCAAATAGTATTTTTTGTAGAGGATTTATAAACGTGAAACCCATTCTGAAGATCTCCAGGAAGCTACCTGAGATACTACCAAATAAAACTACCAAATATCATTTAGAGTTTACAGTTTTATACAGCACCACTCTTGATTGTTTTATCTGGATTAGAAGTGCTCCAAACCTTTTAAGCAAGCTCAACCCAAGATCGACAGACAAGACACTGCTTTAAATTCCTTATGGTATTATTTAACCTCATTAGAAGCTGAGTGTGAGTGGGAGGATATCGGCAGCGCACCCGATGAAGGTGTATTGCGGCGGAGCCTGCTTGGACCGCGCCATGATCCGGACGTCGCAGATGGCCGCCTCGGTGGAGTCTCGTGGGATGAACTTAATGCAGAGCCTCCTCTTCCGGAAAGCAGGCTCCTCTGTTAGGGGAAGGGGCCAAGACCAGGAGATTCAGGCAGCCACCAGTTTGTCAATACCAGGCCTTCAATCTGCAGTGTTACCCCACGCAACTTCTCAACCACAGTCGACACTTCTGACGTCCTGGAGAACGTCTTCGTGCAAATATTAACACAGGACCGAAAATACATGGCCTGAATTACTAAGACCTTTAGCACAAATCTTTTTGCAAAACTAATAACACAACCAACAATTGGTTCAAAATATATACCGTGAGCAATCATTGGTATATTATTGGTTTTCCATGTGCTAAAGGGTTTTGCACAGGCTAAATCAGGCCCATTGCAAAAAGAAATCACTGTCCAGTAATACCACTGGGATTATCTGATGTATGCTGGAGCCAGTCAGGTTAACCACCAAGGGCAAAGTAGTGGTTCCACACTGGGGACTTGAATTTGTAACCTTCTGGGAAAGGTCTATTCCCTTAACAGTAATGCCACAGAGCAGCATATCGATACAGAAAAAATAACAGACCTAAAAACTTTGTCACCAACACATTCCCCAACATTAAACTGTCACAGCACTAGATTTATATGTAAACACATTTATTAAAAAATAAATATGAGAATGATAAATATTTACCAATATACAAAATATGATGCAACCTTTTTGAAATATAGCGTTTTTATTTTGTGAGCAACCGTTCTCAAGGATGCATTGCTACACTGACAGTTTGACATCACATGTTAAAAATGTTTAAATATACACTTACAGCAGGTTTCACATTTTTGCCACGCACCATTCAAATTCCCCCCTTTTCAAAATCCTTCCCTTGCCTTACAGATTTCATAACCTTGCCAACAAGTGCTACCTCAATTTCATAATAATGAGCACAATAAGCTCTCCACACTTACCCTGTGCTCGCATGTGCACGCACGAACACGCGCACACGTACGCACACGCACACACACACACACACACACACACACACACACACACACACACACACACACAAAGGCACAAAAAGGGAATAATAATGTTCAAAGCAAAGACACTGGAGGTGGGGAGAATACGGAGCACTCCAAAAGCACTAAACCGTCAGGGAATGCATTTCATTAATATTAGATAACCACCAACATCCACTCATACTCTTCTCAAATAAATACATAAATAAATAAGCTCCTTCATAAAGAAGAGCGCCTCTCCTGCTCTGATAAACAATGACTCATGATTCTCCGCTCTTCCCCTCCAGGGCACCATGTTTATTTTATTCCCACAGACTCCCATAAATTAAGCCAACCTGTACCCATAAAATATTCACCATCCCCGGCAAAGCTGTCCCAAGGGAGGCGGCGGGGGGGGGGGAGCTGGTCAAAATATAGTCAAAACATGACTGGGGAGGGAGGGAAAATAAATAAAAAAAAGAGCAAAGCATGTGAGAGTTTTTGGAGGGAAAGGTGTGCTTACGCGTGTCCACAGTTTCATGGATGGGGATGAAGCCCACAGGCAGGGTGTCCTTCATGTCGATTAGCCTCATGTCCACCAGGACGTTTCCTAAATGGCTCTGGAGGAGGACAGGGAGACAGCAAAGGGTTGGGCTGTCAGTCACCATCCCCATTTTCCACTAAAGCTAACGTAGCGGAGGAAGATTCCCTCGCGTGGGCCAGAGGAGTTCCTGAGCTTGTGTCATTGGCTACAAAAAACCAAATAACATAGAACAAGGGTAAGCAGCAACAACAACAAAGATGAAAATATAGAACCGAAATGAGCTTCCATTTATTAAAACCTGGCAACAGCTCTCATGCAGAATGTTTGGCAGATGTTCTGAGTGCTGCACTGAAAGGAGAACTAAACAGTCGCATTCTTCAACTAACTCCCCTAAAGAGGAGAAAATGTTTTTTTACTTTTTTTATGCAGTTCCTGTGTATTCTAGAGTGGAAAAAGTAAAAAATAAATAAAGAAACATTCAGCTCACATTTTCCAACGGCTGTCTGCTCCTCCACTATTGCTGCTTTCATTTTTCAGCATAATAAATAATAATCAAAAATAAATTGCAGTAACACATACTGGCTGAAGAGAGGGAGCTTCGGTTTCTGAGCAGCGACGCCACGTGTGAGAATAAAATCAGGATTCCAATGGCGTCTTCCAAGTGCTCCTCAGCAGTCATTACTACCAGAGCCATTGTTTATTCATAGTTTTTATATCCGACTTAAGGCAGAACATGTATGAATGCTATTACTATGCATGGAACCTCTTTTTTATAAACAAAGAAAGGGGGGGGGATATTTCCCATCAGGACCTGACAAAAGGGGCCATCTACCTCCAGCCTAGACTATGATAAATCACAAAGTGTTTGTTTCCCCACCACGTAATTCCAGGGGCTAATTTTGCAGGATCTGTTTTTGTCATAGATAATTACTGCGGGGGCTATATTGACTGGCAGACAAAATAGCTTTTGTTGATGGTACTGTCATGTTTTATTTGCATCAAATTGTGGAAAACAGTATGGACACTCACTTTAAAATGATATGGAGGCAGGGGAGAAATGGTATTGGTGTGATACATACTAAAACTCCCGCCTGGACAGAGTTCCCAAAAAAAAAAGGCTGCACTTAAAGTGAAGAGTAATTGAAGGCTCTGTCCCACCACAACAAAAAGCACTTCTTCATTGAGGAACTCCCTGCCTGCCTTAATTCAAATAGTGGAACCACATTTCTGAAAACCTGTGAGTTCTGAGCTGCTGCAACATGGTCAGAGCAAGACTGACAATGATGCACAATGGGTCATTCTGGAAGGATTTTATGGTCAAAATATGAGTGTTGATTCCCATACATATGGCATCATAAGATCATCACTAATAAAACCGAATAAAACTAATAAAAAATTATTATACATATAGTGGTGAACGCATTTACGTAAATATGAAATCACACATATACAACTTTTGGTATATGTTTCCAATATTTATGAAGTTCTTCTGGTAAAAACATTAAATCAAGAGGAAAAAGTTTTGGAGTAAAGTTCATCAGTTCCCAATATTTCATTAGTTTAACCCCCAGCCAAAAAATAAAGAAATACATTAACCTTTAAACACTGGTATACAGTATTTCAACAGCACCATGGGCTAACTTTACATTCAAATGGCAAGAGAAAGCATATGTGGCAAAGGCAACTACAAGCAACACATAAGCATTACACATCAACACAGCGACAAGAGTTTGCTAAAGTGTTTCATTTATTAAACTGGGAAATAAGCCAGACAACATTCACAAAAACACCAGAAAAAAAGTTTTTAAAAAGCAAGAGCAAGCTGCTGAACAGGTGCCCTCATTTACAGCCAACTCCTTCCTCAAAGCTGGCAACCGATAACTACCGCAAACAAGCCGCGAGAAGATAGCAGTTCACCCGAAAGAAAGAGCTTGGTCAAAAAACTCAGCGACGGCATCGCATTCCGGATGCACCAGGCTCTGGTATGATTACAGCGAGAGCTTTGACCTCCCCGGCTTTGGGAAAAACCTGTCTGTAAAGGGAAAAAGTGAAACGGTGCGTTTGTACCGTCGGGTTGGCTGAGAACGCGCTCCCGCTCCTCCTGTGCGGCTACGCTCCAGCGAGGGGCGGCGAGGCTGCCGGGGGCGGGAAGCGCCGCGTCTTAACCGCCCCGGCTCGCCGGCGGAGAACCGCCATCTGCATCCGCGCCGCCGCGAGCGGGTGAACCGCTGCCCCTCCGCTCCCGAGCTCGAGAGGGTTAAACCGCTTTCCGCAGAGGCGGCTAAGCTGATGAAAGCACAGGGAAGGTGTGAATTCTGGAGCAGATGTAGCACTGACAACCATGTTATAAACTGAATTCAACTTTCCAGCGCTCTTGTCATGCCTGTTAGCCGACGCGGGGTTATTTTTATCCTCCTACTCAGGGCTTTAAGACAAACCATTTATTTCCCCGGGACTCAATATTGCCGCATACTGCAGTCAGCTGGCCACATAGCAAATGTTGAGGCAAAGCACCAAGTGCCATGAAAACCGGCTGTAATATTTCCCACCAATAACCGCGGCATAAAGGCCGCAGATTCATACAGATACATCACGTTCCGCAAAATATATGAACCTATATGTGAATGTGTGGGAGCATTCATCTGTGTACGTGCCTGAGTGCATGCATGTTTTTATGCAGGGCCTATACATGCATGTCACTGGTGTATATGTAATGTGTGAGTGTTTGTGTGTGCGCGCACCTTTTGGTGTATGAGTATTGTTTTGAACAGGTAATGAAATCAAAACAACATCATTATCACGTATCCACTACCTCCCACTGATGTGAAGTGAGTATTCAAAGCAGAATCAATTCACAGAGGACTCCTTACCATTATTAAAAAAAGACACCCCGTTTTCCACCATATTGTGCTAAATGTTTGATGTGTCATTTCATATAATGTGGAATTTGAAATTCAGTGGGGAGTTTTGGGATTTTTTTGATGTTTGCATCATCTTTGAAGAATGACTGGGCGGTATCCGAATTGTCTGCAGGGAAAAGGTTAATTGAATGAAATAAAACTTGAGGAAATTAAAGCGGATTGCTATTCTATGAATAATCATAATGTATATTCTCTGGTGAGCGGAGTAAAACAAACACACAAACCAAACAGAAACTATTTTATTGAAGGGATGAGCATGTGGGTTCCCATATCAGGAATACAGTAAGTCACCAAATAATACAACGTGAGTAAACACTAATAACAATCATTTGAGAACAGAAGCTTGGGTAGTAGCCCAATGGAGCCCAAGGCACTAGGATGAAAACCGTGGTGCACAAACACACACACACAACACACCCGGATGAACTGTGCACATTTGCGTGTGTATGTACGTGTGCGAGTGTGTGCTCGTGCATGCGTGTGTGTGTGTGTGTGTGTGTGTGTGTGTGTGTGCGCGTGCATGCGTGTGTGAGCGTGCATGCGTGTGTGCCTGTGTAGCAGGAAGCGAAACGTACACATTTAAACTCACGTTTTCCTTAGCGAAGGCCCTGGTAAAGCAGAGATAGCGCGTGACCTTGGATTTGAATAAACCGTCCTTCCACAGGTCGGCGTCGACGCCATCTGTTGTTTGTGAAACCTGGGTTTAAAAAAAAGAGAAAAAAACAACGTGCGTGAGGGGAGGATGAAGTTAATGTATGTACGGCGCGATAGCTCCTCTCCCGCTCCCCTCTTTCCCCTGCGCGCGCCTTAATTACCACTCGCCTTGCGTCCTCCCTCCGTCTCATTAGTGCCCTGCGCGGGTAAGGAGGAAGCCTCCGCATCCGAAAAGGCGACTAAAAATACCGTCCCCAGGGACACGGGTGATTAAAGACAACCTGACAAAGATCCCCAGCAACACGGAAAATGAAACTTTATCGTTCTCTTAAAAGGGGGTGATTGGGAAAGGGGGGAGGAGACGCTGACGTGGGTACGAAGGAAAGTTCTTTGGTCGAGGAAAGTGGGGATAAAACATTTTGTCATGCTTCAGACCGCGGGTTCAAGCTGTGTGCGATGTCCCTAGTCCTCTCCCAAAAGATTTGAGAATCCCAGTTATAATTTCTCAATTTCAATTATTATTCTTTTTTTTCGGGCTGTGGTTCAGCCTCTGTTGTCAATAAAAGTAAAAAAAAGAAAACTTCAAAGGAGCCTGCTGCCCCAAAAGACCATGCGACATGCAACAGAAATAAACATGTGACGTAAAATGTCAAGGAAAAGATCACATACCACCTTTACTGCCATGAGGAAGTCAGGCTGATGTAATGGGTGGACACCCCTGCTGTGCTACAGATGTTTCAACTTTTTGTTTGACTCTAGCTGATTTGTGTGCACTTTGATATTAGACTGGATTGGGAAATGATGGAGAGTACAGTTAAATTCAACCCCCAAACCAGCTAGGGCACTACCATCGTGTTTCCACAGGCTATACATATGAACATACTCATTTTATAGTTTATTGACAATTATACACATAAATACCAGTTTTAATATTGTGCCAGGACTTCCCTTCTCTGGCACTTTTTTTTTCTACGTACTGTACGTCCAACCTCTGGAGGCACAACATCGGCGTATGCTGCTTTACAGTTGCTTGAAGCATTTTCCCTCTTTCAAGCGCAAACCCCCAAATGCACTATACCCTCCGTAGTAAAACTGGCAATTTGTCAGAAAATATCTAAAATATTTACAATTCTCTCAAGAATTCTCTAAACATGTAGGGCTCTGAATGTCTGGGCCAATCGAAAGCACACACTAAAAACTGAATATCAAAAGAAACGCAGAAAGTGAACAGCCCTTTAAATTCATTCAAATTGCTTTTTGTTTTTAATACAGCACATTTGTGAACTGTGTTTTAAGACAGAGCACATTTGTGAAGCAAAAAGCAAGACCTAAGTTTGCAATAACATTTCTGATTTAAGGAAATTACACAATTAAGATTCATATTTAATAAAGCTCAATAAGATGCAATTAAGATGGAAAAAGTAAAATACAATTTACCATAATATATTTTTTCATACCCATGAAATATGGTGGTCGGGCAGTGATGTTTTGGGGTTGTTTTAATTCCAGAGGTCCAGGGGCTGACAATTTGGTTTCCTCTACCACAAGGCTGAGACTTGGCTGGAGGTGGACTTTCCAGCAAGACAATGACCCAAGGCATACCTCAACATCCACACAGAAATGGTTCAGTGACAATAAAATCTATGTTCAGTAATGGCCATCTCAGGCGCTGGGCCTCAATCCAATCAAAAGCCTGTGGATTGAATTGAAGATGGCAGCTGATAACCACAAAGCCAATAATGTGAAGGGTCTTGCAAGGATATGGTCCAAAATCCGAGGTGGATGCACCAAGTATGAAATGAAACTGCTAATTATGAAACCTTGATTTTGGTATTTGGATTTGGAGTTCTGTATCTCAATAATTGTCTTTCAATTATTGCTTAAAGTATTTTTTGCGCATGGCCAGTCAGGGGTGCCAATAATTCTGAAGCCCATACTACATTCCATTATACCATGCATGCCTAAGCTACCTAAAATGGCCGTGGGCCAGCAGTAGGCCAGATGCCGACCACAGATTTATGATCTGTCCAGCCCTGTTCCCCCACCACTGGCAGAAAACACTCTTATTAACCCATTGAAGACTAGGATTCAACATCCTATGCCAGTCTTCTCCAACTCCAATGCTTTCAGTTACCAGTAGTGATTATTAGATCATTACTAGATTGTTCAGTCACAACAATACTAATGACATATTTCTGGTCAAACACCTTGAAGGGTTAATGAACAGTCATGATGATCAGTTCAAGTATGAATTACATGGGGGTGAAGTTTCTTCTTCAGAAGAAAAGCAGGCTCCCGGCCGTCAGATGGGCTCTGCACAGCGCGTGCGATGATGGAGTCTGACGAGGCGTCTCCTTTAACTGCTTCTCGGGGGTTACAGCCGTTTCTGATATTCTCGATGGCAACTAAACACTCGGTGAGTCTACTAAATTACAGTGCAGATCAATCTCGCGTGGTCGGAACACGGCGCGTCGTTAGCTCGGGCCAGATGTGTAGACTTATGCAAATGCGGAGAGCGGGAGACACCCCCCAATCACAACAGAGCTGTCCGTGGGAGCGGAGGCGCGGGGCCGCGGGAAATGCTGGCCGACAGCTAATCCCAGGATATTACGATACGGGGCTAAATTAGAGCGCTGCGCCATTACTCAGAGCGTGAGGCTGCGGCTCGCGTCCGCGAGCTGTCTGGGACGAGGCGGTGCAACACGGAGGTAGCGCCACCACCCCTGGATGGATGCATACATTACCCAGCTGCCCACACGCATCAGTCCTGCTCCACGCCTGCGTTCCCCTCCACGCCGTTTAACACCGACGGGGGGGGGGGGGGGGGGGAACGTTGGCCCGGAAAACGCGGTCGCCGGTAAACCGGAGGGTTGGAGGGCGAGGTCGGTGGTTGTGGAGTCGGCCAAAAATAAACGTAGAGTTAAAAAATAATTAAAGCATTAAAAGGGCCGGTTTAAAAAAAAAAAAAAAAGAGAGAGAGAGAGCGAGAGAGGCAGCGTAATGAGGTTCATTGAGACGAGGAGCTCGTAGATCTGGGCTCCCGCGCGTTATTACGAACCCTGACAATGGTGATGAACGAGCCCACAGGATAGGCCTTGGGTGACTGGGCGAGGAAAACAAGGGACGGGGGGAGGGCTTGAAAGAGCCGGCGCGAGAGAGGGGAAGGGAGCAGAGCAGAGGGGAGAAGAGAGAAAAGGAGGGGGGGGAGTGGAAAGGAGAAGGGGAAAAAAGCCTAGAAAGAGAGGAGGGAGGAGAAAAGAGAGGAGGGGGAGCGAGAAAGAGGAGATGGGAGGCGAAGGGAGAAGAGAGAGGAGAGTGGGCGCCTTGCGCCAGCGATGTGACGGGTCCCAGGAGGAGCCTATACATCACCAGCATACACCCCCCATACCACCCCCCTCCTTACAAGACAAGCCGTCTCTGCCACTTTTTCCAGGTCAGTACCCAGCGCATCCTGTCAGAGTAAACAAAGGGAAGGTGGTGTGAAAGCCAAAGTCAAGCAGGGGAGTAATGAGGGCAGAGGCACTCCGAGGAGCCACCTCAGGCGTCATCCTGCCAGGCCGCGGGCGGCAGCCTCACGCGCCCCGCATGCCAAACGCCCGCCGGCCGGGAGGGAGGGAGGGAGGAGAGAACTCGCCGTTCAGCTCACCTGTGTCCAACTTCGACCGCCAGAGTTCTAGAGCGGTCGCATGAGATATATACACTCATATCCAATTCAATTTTATCTGCATAGTGATTTTTACAGAAGATGCTTTACAGAGGAGCAGAAGGGCAAACACCAGGCCTGAACCCCCAAAATAAGCATGTGGGGGGAAAAAACCCTCAAATAGTGGTGAGAAAAAACTCCCCAATGGGAAGAAATCTCAGGATGAACCCGACTATAGAGGGGAAACTCATCCTCCACTGGCCAGCAAGGTGTAATGGCTAGTGGATATATAAGAATTGTGAAGACAACTTGGAATAACAGTGGAAGGCATTGGATTGTGGGATACCGTTGGTGCAAAAATGCTTCAGAGATGCAAATTCTCACTCCTGAGAAAGAGGATAGTTCATCGGGGCTGAGCAATTAATAGATTAAATGGATGGAGTGAAGCAAGGCTTTGTTCACATTAAAATTCTGCTCAAAGTTGCTCTCTGCGTGCGAGGGCAGCCCTTAAAACCAGCTCAAGGACAAGCCAAGGTTACACCCAGCAGAAAAATAATGGACAACAATGTAGTGAATATTAAAACTTTATGAGGAAGCAAAGTCTTGAGACCATGATAATAATTATAAGTTGATGTATGATAAACAAGCATTGCGTACAGTAATTTAGCTATACATCAAACGGGTCGTGCTGCCTGAAATTCAATTTGATACGACCTTCTCAAGAGTTTCATGAAAGCTGGTGCATATATTTGTCCTCTTGAAGTGAACGCTGATGCACAATTTCAGGATTTTTATCTTCAATCATTTTTTAGATGCGTGTAAAATTTCTGGATTGCTATTTGCCTGTACAGTATATCCAGGCTTGATACAGCCGTGACTAAAATTTGACAGGAAACCCAATTATTAAAGGTAAAATTATGAATCAGTATATTCAACTGACAATGCACAACCTAACCAGAAAAAAGAAACAAACAAAAAAACTAACCAATTTGACAGTTAAACAGTAAATCAATTGAAATAGACAGGGGATCACTTCAACAAAAGACCTGAAAGGAGTCGATACAGAAATCGCAGAGAGAAAAAGAGAAGAAACCTCAAGACAAAAGGCACCCACAAGAGAGCCGGCCTCTGGAGGCTACAGATTAGCCTGCCAAGAAGGTGGAACGCAACACGTAATCCATTGCTGCCATCAAGACAATCACCCAGGAACAACTGAAGCACCTCTCATTATTATGAGACGTCTCCAAAAGCAGCCCAGTGACTGATCAGCCCAGTGATGTACGCGCACACACTTACAAACTTGCGCACACACACACACACCGACACGAACACGTGCACACACACACGAATGAAAGTGCGCGCACACACACACACACACACACACACACACACACACACACACACACACACACACACACACACACACACACACACACCAATACACATGCACAAACATGCACACATACACAAACAGTACTGCTACAACCTGACTGATATGATGTGGAGCTCATGCGGACCGTCATGATATTTTACCCACAATCAGTGGTACATAACAGAGCATACCACATGCAGATTTAAAGACCCTGTCCAAGTACACTCATACCTTTTTAATAATCCGGCCTAGAACCAAAGACAAATAAATACCATGACATTAAATTGCAATGGACCTGTAGAGTTTTTATAAGCTGAAAGCCAAAAAAAAAAAAAAACATTTTGTTATACTGCACACTGCTTTATTCGGTTTTACTCATTAAAGACTTTGTTCATTATGTCGTTAACATGGCAAAATACAAAATGCTTTCCCACCAATCACCGGTGATGGAAAAAGGACTAATTACACAGATATTTTTATGTACCTCCTTGTGACCATCAGTACTGTTGGCACCTTGTCGTTTCACTGCCTGCGTGGGAAACTTGTAAAGCAATGTGAAAGTAAAATAGAGCCGTGCAAGGAAGAACATATTGCTGCTCAGATGGAATAAGTTAGCCGGCTAAATTAATTAGATGGCTTGAAGTGAGACTGACAAATCGCATTGCTAAACTATATAATTAGCCAGCCTCTGAAAACAACACTGATTAGTCACCATTTTGGATTTGCATTGATTGAATGCTTCAGATTCCACTCTGGAGATGGCCATAGCCTATCACCGGGGTTGACTGACGTGTCCACATACGGTCCTCAATCGTACTGCTGATTTGGTTGGCATCAGTGTATTTGATGTCATTCAGCTCGCCGCGTACCGCCATTGTATCTAGCTAGCTAAACACAAGTGTGAGTCTGTTCAGTGTGTCTATGAAGAGAGAACTTCATTCAAATGGAAGGAAAAGGCCCACTTGGAGGCTTTCTTCAGTTTTCCAATATTTTATATTCAAATATTCAAATGGATTAATGGACTTTTAAAAAAGTACAAAGTTTATGTGGATAAACTCAAATGGATATTCGCGACATAATTACACACAGCAACAGAAAATGTAGCTGTCTTAAGAAAAATAAGTAACCAAACAACCAAGCATTTTTAGATGCTGATGAAATCAAAACAGCAATTCAACAGCAAATCTTGAATTCACACTCCCTCTCACACACCCATGGAAAAATACACACACACACTTTCCTGTTCTGAAATATTTTCCATATTTTACATCAAAATATTATATTTGTAATTTATAAAAGGTAATGTCTTCTTCTTATGGCTTAATGCACACATTAAAAGTACAGAAATGTGACTGGAGAGTTTTATAAAATCAAGCAATTCTAAGAAATTCGGAGGCCGGTTAGGTCCATGTACACACAACGGAAGGAGTTCCAAAGCTGAATGAAGCCATCCAGGCTGCTTCCAGCTGGATGTCAGTAAAGAGTAGACAGGGTTATGGCGTGTTGTACGGGATCCAGGCCCCACAGTCTCTCCACACTTTAGAGTGAAATTTGTTGGGCTCTTTGCCCAGGTGCAGACCCCAGCGCCTCGTCCAAACAAAACAGAATGACCCTTCCCGCTGCCTGGCTCGATCTGGAACATCACTGGACTCTCCATGAAGGGGGAAGGGGGGGGCCTCTTCAACATGAGATACAACAGGAGAGCCATTTCCTCCCCCTTAAGACTAAATCACTCCTTATGTTTAGGACCCAGAACGGATAGCTGTGGTTTAGAGTCACCTGAGGTTGTACAGGAGGGCTACAGCAGAGGTGACAGCCAATTAAGACAGAGCGTAGATGTAGCGTCGAGCCCTGCTCCTTCGAATTAAGTTATGTTAATGCGTTCTTGGGAGTCGTGTGTAACATGTTCGGCCGAATTAAAGTGACGCGCCGTTTCCCCCCTCGCGGGTGTGACTGTTGCCGTGGAGAGAGGGCCCGGAGCGTTTGATGGTGGGTCCCTGCGGAACGGCGTTTGATCGAGGCCCCGCCGTGGCGTGGGTAAACAGCAGCAGACGTTTACCGACGAAGGGAACACGAGGCCGCACAGAAGCAAAAGAGCCAATGAGCTGCATTTCAATCAGCGGCGACGGTTTGGGAAAACAACAAGAAACAGACCAAGTGCTACTACACCTTCTTCTGGGAAGAAACTTACTGGAGAACTTTTAACCAGCTGAACGGGTTAACTGACGGCAAGCGGAAGCCGTCCTACGCCCATTAATCCTGGCCTGTCACCTGATGCCTGGGCGTGTGGAAGCGCAATGAAGGGGCTTCCATCTCTCTCCCTGACAGCCCACAATCGAGGAGGAGGGAAGTGGTGTTCTTCAGTCAACGACTCGCTCAAGCGATCAAAGGGAAGAACATTCCAGCAATTAGAACACGTGACGCTAATAAACCTGGCACAGCTCTGCGGGAGTGACCAAAAATGCATCAGGCTCAGATCCTATATGCATGCAAAAAACACAGAGTATTGCTTGTACGGTTCCATATAGCATATAACTGTCACGTTGGTTAGTTGTTTTCCGGTGTAGGGCTTGATACATAAAATCTGAGGTAAAAAATAACTGTCAAGCGGCACAAAAAAAAGAAAAAAATCTACATGTGTGTCAGGCAGGCCGTGTCACAGCCACAACCCTGTCTCGCCGCGCGCTACTAGAACACCCTCAGCATCCCGCGCGTTTCACCTGTGTCACCAGCGCGGCTTCAATCAATCACCCGCGGCAACTAGCAGTAGGGCTGAAAGTGCGGATTGTTCAGTGCACATCAAACGCTTTTTGTGAGCGGAGGGGGAGAGTCGACGAGCGGCTCTCTCCGTCTACAGTAGCTGCGCCTGCCGGTATGCTGGGAAATCTCCATGCCAGCCGGCAGCGCTTCATCAAAATGCCAACCCGCCTCCCTCCGGAGACCTGGAGGAGGGAGGGGAAGAGGCAGGAAGAGAGAAAGAGAGGAAGCGGGAATGAAGAAGAGAAGAAAAGAGCGGGATGTGGAGGGAGAAGAGGAAGAGAGAGAGAGAGAGAGAGAGCAAGGGGCCCTGGAGCCCACTCTGGGGCTGTGCGTCGCTGTGTTTGCTTTGTGCTTTCTAAAATCCACAGGCCTCTTCACGCCCCCGCTCCCCGTCCCCCAGAGGCCTTTAACTCTGCTGTCCTACTTCTGGCTTTCCTGCGCTCTTCTTTCCACCAGCCAAGAGCCCGGGTAGCGCTCCTCTCTGCCTCAAGGGTTAAACCAACAAAAGGGGCCGGAAGGCTTCCCCTCACCCTGAGGTCTGTTTACCCCGGCACCAGGAGGAAAACCTGCATGACGGACACTTCAGGGCCCAGGGCAGGCCACAGGTGGTGACATCACCCGCAAAGTGAGCTTCAAAACTGTGGTTCTCCCTTCCTGCCACAAAACAACCGCTACACTTTTAGATGCACCTCCAACTCGCAACTTACAATGGAACCTATTTAATGCACTGGAACACAATGGTATTGAACACCCCCCACCTGAGATTAGCTCTTAGTTTAAACAGGAACACAAAATAAAAAAAGTGCATTAATATGTTAATATGAACAGCTTGATACTCTATTTGGTTTCTTTGCTTCTGGGGAAAAATATACATATTTTTAATTGCACAGAACAGTCACATTAATGAAAACTTAAGTGAATGTGCTCCATTACTCATCCCATTGCCGCATGAACATTGTAAAAATCAAACTACTTTCTATACTTACTTTCTAGGAAACAAATATTGTGTACTGCCGTATCATTGATCACGGAAATATTTGCTGCACTACTTGCAGTTTTCTTAACTTCCAAGATATGAATGGAGGTTTTTGGAATTCTGAAAAGCTTGTAGCAGAAATCAACATACATAAGAATTAAGACTGGAATCATTCATCGCAATCGTCACACTGCAGTGGTCTTCATTTTAGGCCTACTCTCATATTGTAGCAATACACCTTAGTTTACATTAATAACCAAAAATCACACTAGCTGCCATTGCAATCAGAATCTCATTAACACTCATTACTGTACTGGTATTCCAAACACTTCCCCAGAATGATTCAAATGATCTTTTTGCAGTTACTTTCATTAGCATTAAAGTGTTCAGCTAAGAACATTCAATAGCATGTGTGTGATCTTTCACCTTGCACGGTTAAGGAACTTGATGAGGTGTAACTGCTCGTTGGGTTTCTTGGCTCATAAATACTCCAAACTGGTCAGAGGTTCTACTGCATTAGTGTCAAAAATGACTTTGTGAATGCCAAAATAAGTAAAGCATTTGTTGTTTATGACTTGCTGGATTTAATAAGTCTGAATTTCGGTTTGGAGGTGAAACTCCTACAACCTCGTGATTGACTGCACATGGTACCTCCACCCATTATGGGGTGTATGAGCTCATTCTCATCTCTGGCAGACCCCTCCCGTCCCAACTTTCCCTGAACAGTAGGGTTGAATGTCGCTCACCACTTCGTAGCCGGTGGGCGCCCTGTTTCGAGACGCCACCACCCCCACTCCCGTGATGGGGTCCATGGGCAGCTCCAGGAGGGCATCGTTCAGTTCCCGCACCTCTGGCATCTCGGACAGCCTCTGGAACACAGCGGACATCCTGTCAGAAAGCCACACCCGAACCCCCCCGACGTCCCCCCCTCGAAACGTCTACTGGCAGGGGAGGGTGGGACGCCAGGGGGATTTCAGGGAAGAGTTCAACCAGGGTCACGCAGGACAAGGCGAGGGGGGGGCTCGTGAAGATTCCTCCGGGTCTTCGGTTGATGAACGACGGCACAAAAGTCTGCCTAATGGTGGCGTGAAAGCAGTTTCGAGAGCTTGAGAAACAATTGTGCCGCAAGGCTCATTTGTACACTGAATAAGCTGTGGCGATGGAGACAATAACAATGCTGAGGATCTAATCAGCCAAGCAATTAATTACTGAGAGCCATTTTCCCTTTTAGAGAGAGGCAAACAAAGTGGGACTAAAGGCCTATTCTTTTGCTCATGCCTGAAAAGAAGAAAAAAATTATTCCTAATGAAAAATTAAATGATCCCTGAATTAATCTTCACTAGGGGGAGGGGGATCCTTGATCCTTGAAGATATACAAAAGGCCAATGCTGTGATAGCAGAGAGTAGCCTCAAAGTTGGGCGTCATAGGCCTCGACTCGTAGGCCTACGGCACACGTCGATGACAAGCCTACAGCACTGCGTCAACGACACAAAACAATGACAGGTTTTCTTTGATTCAAACTGAGTTGAGTCACCCACCAAATAGCATCGGCATCTGGTTAACGGCAAACAAAGCGTTTCCTCAGAACGCTGAATCTGTGCCACAGGACGCAGCGCTTGGAGTTCTTAGGTGACTCAGGCAGACGGGGGGAGCAGGGGGGAGGGCGAACGCAGAAACCGCAGGCTCTTATCTCTGCAGGCAGATGTCAGAGTGACTTCTCTGATTTAGAGATATGTGTTAATACCAGGCTGTATAAGGCTCCCTTTATTAAATCATTCTACCTGACACCTTTGCGCACTTTTTTTTTTTTTTTTTTTTTACTTTAACATTTCTTGAGAAGTTGTAAAGATCTCGGTCTCCCCCCGCTGTGACTCTCTGACATGAATACGACTGGGATGTCCTGAAGGAACCGAAGACATCTTTCAGAGAACCAGACTAAAGAGGATGGTGGAGGGCCCCGACGTAACAGGAACCTAACCCCCCCACACGACTACCACCACCTCCCTCTCTTCACCAGCTGCCACGGGCCCCTGCCATACCAACCGGGACAAACTGAACAGTGACACTTGGACGGCTTTATTTAATAATACAAACATCAGACTGTCAGAGGACTCCATCTCCATAGACACACACATGTCCTGCACCTACATAAAACAAGGACTGGGCAGCTTGATTTCTTGCAACAGAGTAAGGTGTCAACCCCAAGGGTTGTGAGACTGAAAAGGTTATAATATATTCATAGCTTTGCATCAAACATGTGTAACTATCTGAGGGACTGCACATCACAGATTGAAAATGTACAAGAATATGTACAGCAGGTAGGAAAACTTCACACTTTTGGAGGTCAAGGCCCAGACAGCTTAACGTGTTTAGCAACTTTGATGTTCAGCATCTGAAGCATCTTCAAAAAATCAGTTAATTACAGTGATTAATGCTGGAGCAACAGCACATTTTATAAAGCCACTGTCAAAGTGCACATACCAGGGGTAATTAAGTTTATGAGTAATGAACACTAAGGAAGATCAGGAGAAAGAAAAAATGCACCAACATTGCCATATGAAAGAATGTGGACGATGCACCAGAGTCTATCTACAACCACACCTCAGGAAAGCATCCAAGATGTACAGAAGGCATCTGGTATACACTGCTAAAGTAGCAACATTAGCTCAGGAGCTAAGAGCGGTCGTCTGGCAGTCGAAAGGTTGCCGGTTTGATCCTGCCCTGGGTGTGTCAAAATGTTCCTGTGCAAGATACCAAACTCCCAATTGCTCCCGAAGAGCTGGTTGGTGCCTTGCATGGCATGAGTGTATAAAAGTGCTACATGAATGCACTCCATTTACTTCACTTCAATGAGGCCTACTGTATACTGTAATATTAATTTACAAGTAATGCAAAAATGTATTGTATGCAAAAATATAGATCATGCTAAATAATACGCAATAATATTTCAAGAAACAATCACTTTCGGCATATGGTCAATTTCTAAAAAAAAAAAACAGGCATAAAAAGTATAATTGCAGCAAAAAGAATCCTGTTACAGAACAAGGAAAAGGTGAATTCAAAGAACTAGAAAAAGACAAGAAAGTCATGGGAGTTGATTCTCCGTGCTTAACAATAGCTACATGAAGACGTGCAGCGTTGACAAAAAATAAACATAGTTTGTGAAATTACATTCAACTGTTTCAATAGGTGCGGTCAGGTTAGTAATATAGCTAGGGAAATGGGACGTGATGCATTCCCTCATACGGCCGAATACTGAGGTCATTTTCTCAGCCCCCGTATAAAGCGAAAGAGTGCGTTTCATTCCATTTGGTCATGGGCTGCTTTCTAAAGCAGCCGTGTAACAGCTGCTGTTCTGCATGACACTATTTCAAGGGGCTTTCTAAGCCCGACATTATTAGATGACAAGTGAGCCCAGTGACTACAGGCAATTAGAATCCATCCAGTGAAGTCACCCAGTAACAAGCCAGAGCAATGGCATACATTTTCCTGGAAATCTAGTAAATGTAGATCTATTATTGCCTCTTCCTGTCCAAAGAAGCTTTCCCCTTAATGTGAGCGCAGGACTGGTACGGAGATTAGTGGCTTTGCTGAGGTTCCCTTGCCGTTTTATTAAATTATGTTCAAAGCATTTTTGTAGAGTAAATGACACAGTTATTGCGTTCAATCTAAATGTTTACTGAATTTATTGTAATTAGGTTTATTGAATCTGGAGGATTTACTGTGGCAGAAGTCTTCCCGTTTAGAAAAAAAAGTTAGTTGGGGAGACTTATTAAAGAGATGCAGGCAAGCAAATTAGCTTACAGAGGGAGAATGATCTCTTTCTTGCGTTAATTTGCGCACTAATCAATCTGGCTTTTCCTAGACTGCACCATCCCATTTTGTTGCAAACTGACTCTAATTGGAAAATTGAAGTCAAGCAGTCCAGACTTAGGGGAACTCCCAAGGGTGACAGAAACTCATCCTGGAACCATGTTCAGTGCAACTTAAGTTCAGTTAATTCTCAAGGGAGGAACTTCCTCAAATGACCCAAGTCAATTGCACCTAACAAATAATGTCAGGTATTTGCAGAGGATGCACATGTCAACCTCCTTCATTGGAAAAGCCGATACAACCAGAATGAGTTAATTAACCACACAACTGAAAATAAAAAATAATTTCTGTACACTTTGTGTCTGGCTGTTTCAGTATTCAAAACGAGCAAGGTATTTAGCATACCAGCCTAATAAAGGGCACAGAATGACCTTGATGTTTAGATGATGCGACAGGTAAGCACTCTCCCCCTCCCTTTTCCAGACATTGCCTCTCAGGGGATTGTGGTTAATATCTGTCTCCAGCCATAAGAGGGATGAGTTTCACAGACCACAAGCTAAAATTCCACAGGCTAGATAATGGAGACTAGCTTGTGTGAACTGAAGCAGGTCAGTAGAGATTTTGGACCGGTTCTGCTGGCAGGACAGGGCAGTCACAGAACAGTGTTAATAAACTGGGGTTCAAAAATTATGCTATGAAGTGTTGGGAGACTGAACTGGTCGTATTGCTCCACCCATTGCTTGACAGGTGCAACTATTGAGGGCAATATTATGTTTCAGATTAAAGAAAGTAAAAAGGGAGACAGTTTATGTGCAAGACTACAATGCTACAGTACCATCGCGTGAGCTTTCAAAATCAGTCACATTATTATTCATTCAATAATTGTGTTGCAGTGATAAGCAGGTAGGCTATAGCATGTTGTTAATATACACAACTAGCTCTCCAACTTAGCCAGTTAGTTACAGTACATGTATGCAAACGTCTTTTATTATTTTGCTAATGTTATTCTCAGAATTAAATAACAGCTAGATAAGCGCATGCACACAGATAACGTCAAACGTCGTGTTTCGCGTAAAAGGCATGTTAATTAACTAGCTAACGTTAGCCAAATAACCCAAATAAAATTGCATCTGGCTGGCAAGCCACAAGACAACGCACGTTCGATTAGATGCTACCCTAGTGTTTGCCAAGTTAATTTACATTAACGGTACACAACTTGTCTTAAGAAATCAGTAAACATTAGACTGAAGTGACACAAAATGTGGAAGTCAAATGCTTGCATTTAAAGCATTTCTTGATTAAACCGTTGCAGCGGCAGTTACGTTAACCAACAGCTTACTTGCATAACAGTCTTTGCTTTACTGAGTAGCCAATCAAGCTAGCTAGCAAACAACATCTGCAGAGTGCTGCAATTAGCTTGTTAGCTGGTTGCATTCTATGAGCAACTTGCTAGGTAGCCTTCCCGGACGCAAAGGTCGCTCAAACTTCTCAGCTAGCTTGGTACTAGTAAGTTAGAATGTTCTGCAGTTAACGTTTTAGCAAATATTTAGCTAGCTAGCCATTCAAAGTTGCAGTAAAATGTAAGCGCAGAGTCGAATCCCCACGGCCTTTTCAAAACACATTTAAAAGGTAAAAATACTGGAATTATGAATCATTTAACGTTAACTTTATCACTTATCGACTTAACTCTTTTCGATACCTTCTTCCTCCGTCTTAGACAAAAGCAGCTTCTCATGACCAGAGTAGTAGACAGAACAGTAACGTTAGCCGAGTTAGCTAACGTTACTCATCGGACTCGAGTATACGACGTGGCGGAGAGAACACGCAAGGAAGGCGGATTGTGGACAGCCAGCCTCCGCGAAAAGATAGGAGCAGAGAAAGCAACGGCTAACGTTAGCTAGCTAACTCAGTTTCTTACCCAGGTGAAGTCAACCATTTAAACTCACAATAAACTCTGATTATTTTACTGATTCTTCGGTTTCTCTCTTTCCACTGTCACAGTCGTAGAACACACACCCTTCCTGTGACTATTAATCCCTATTTTTGTTTATTTTTTGGAAATCAAAAATTAAAGAGCCTCCCATTGAAATGTCTGATAGTTGAGCACAGTTGTTGAGAGAGACCCCTATGGTGTCGAAATGGAATTACTACCTTTCTCTCTTGCAGTTCAGATTAATATTGTAAAATATTTGTAAACTAGATCTCACCAAAGTGCTTACGGTGCGCATTTTGAGTAACATTATTAAAGTATTTATTGCAACATTATCCCTTTTAAATTATTATCATTCCAGTTCTCAAGTTTAATGTTTCATCAATGTCTCAGTATGGAAAAATGGCGGAGAATATTATTTTCTATTTCAAATATGTTCATCATTTCCAATGTAAAATAGCTGCAAGCGGTAATTGACGGGGTCCAAGCAACACTGCGCACAAATGCACAGTAGTATTATCATTTGTCAGTCTGTAATAAATAACACAACAGGCACATGACTCTAATTAATCTTGTATTGGAAAAATTGAATGGAGGCCAAGTAGTTCAGAAGTATGGAAAACATACTGCATCTGATGGTGGCACTATAGAGTGCATCTATTTGTACTCAATATGCTTTGTGGACTTTAGACAAAAATGGAGAATGTAAGTTTCATCCAGGTGACATGCATTATGGGTTACATAGCACATCCTTTTTGCCAATATTGGCCATACATTTTTAAAGCTACATACTCGACATAAATGGACTACATAAATTATTTAGATAACTTGATGACAGAATCCTGCTTTTTGTGAACATTGGCCCACCCATCTCAGATGAGTTCATTTTGGCTATAGAATACAATAATTGAAATTATGGACAATTACATATGGCAGAAATGAATTGATGTTATTCAGGCCAGTTTACTGACTGTATAGCCACCACATGTTTAATATATGCCGAAGAATGGCCGAGTTATGGTAAAAAATGCACAAAGCATGCTTTACCTGTAGGTGGCGATATAGAGCATTAAATCTAAGTTTTTAAAAATCCCTTGTAGCCATGAGGAAAGTTTTGTCCCATTTGAAATTTTGCATGCAGCATTCAGGATATATGGTATCACTTCCAGTTTACATGTATTTCTGACAGCTGTAAGGCAACATGCTTTGGAGTAAAAATAATAGTTTTATAACTTTTCATCTTCAGCCAATACATTGTCACAATTTTTGGGGCTACCAGAACAATCCCAATAGGGTTCCAGCAGCTTTGCTGCTTTGACCCCGAAATATCACAGCTGAAAAATACAATCCATTCCAGGACTATGTGTCCATAAACATTGTATCCAACACACTTACAGATCATACATTTATTGGCGGATAAAAGTGTGCAAGTGTTACAATTATAGTTATTTAAGTATTGTAGATTTACAGATGTACTGATCATATGAATTACAATTGAAATGTCTGATAAATAGCCTACAAAGCATCATCATAAGAGCTTAATATCATCATTCCTCAATGAATATGCATAACCATATGACAAATTACATGAATGGCCATGGAGCAGAAATAACCAAGGTCATGCCACTCGCTGTAGGTGTGAATATGCATGAATGATTATGATAGGCATTGTATAAATCTGATTAAAATATTATGCTTCCTACATGGGTCACACTTCAAATGAAGTGTTACCGAAACCCTGCACATCACTAGAGATAGAAAATAATAATAAATGCATATATAAAAAAATCTTATAAAAACATCCAATGACTGCATCTATCCATCCACCCACACATATATATCTGGAAACCTTTATGATGACTGATAGGAAAATGTGAAATAAAATCAATAGCGGAAGAACTGTGAGATTGGGAAAATTGTGGTGTTCGAGCAGCAGAATGAGACTGACATGCTTGCATAAATCATTTTGTGATGATCTCCCAAAGCCTTGGATGGTTGGTAATATAATAAACAGCCTGACACCAGAAATTTGGATCCTGCCTTGCCCTGCCATTTATACATAATACCCTATAGGAGACATGGTCTAACCCCTGGTTAAACTCATTTATTCATCTTCCCATCCTCACAAGACAGGCAATCCCTTTCCCTTGGGGTACACATAAAAGCATACACACCACACTCAGAGATCTTCAGGTCTGTACAGTGGTTTGGCAATTGGGGGTGGCGGCATACAGGGAGTATTATGGATTTTCTTTTTTTCCCCTTTTTGTTTTGGGGGGGGGGGGGGGGGTGTCTAAAGAGTGGGCGTAACGGTATGCAACCTCCGTATTGAGCGACTGCCATTTTTAATCAATTGAAATATATTCTCAACAGTGTAATTTCTATATATGGACCTAGTTGCCAATACTAACTGTACATCACATAAATTAGTGCTTTCCACAAAGATAGGCATACATTTAAAAAAAGATAAACAATCCACCTTCAACCGTGCAAGATCAGATCTGGAGTGAGAGACAGGGTGAAAATGCATGAGTCTCATGTTCCATGCATGAGAATTGAGATGTGTTATCTACCTAGTGCATGAGCCTGCACCGTCGCGTGTCACTGCTTCAGACTCCAGCAGTTCCCACTTCATTGGGCTCTTCGCTGTGTATGCCTATGAAAGTTAGGGAGCAAATAAAGCTGTTACTAAAACCATGTCATGTCTGTTTCATATTCCAAGTCTTAGATTAGATATTTCAGTTTGTCGAGCGACCTCAGCCAAGGTCACAGCATCTTCGTCTAATGTATTCATCATATTCCAGCCCTAAACCTTCTCAAGGAGAAATGGCTTCCCGTTGTACCAGCCAACAGGAAATACCCCTGCCACAGTTCTTGGGGCTTAATAATTGTATCAAGAATAATAAACAAGTAGGTGTGTTACGAGCTGACATTTTCTCGTTAAGGTTTAATGATTTCGTGCTGGGCCATGTGGTCTCCAGTGTCTCCCTGTCATGTTGCTCAGCAATGGAGAAATTTAGCAGGTTTTAATTTCTTCTCGTGGTCACATTGATCCCCTCACCCCGTTCTGCGTTAGGAGTACCGCTCCGCGAGACAAGGGAGAAAATGCGCGGACGCGTAGTTCCATCCGCGCGCTTCTCCGAGATGAAAAATTCGTAACGACGTCAGCTGAAACGTGCGTATACTCTAGGACACGGTGAAACGGAACAGATTGCGCTACAGCCAATTGCATGATATAAGAACGCATCAATCTGCATCTGTAGTGCCATGCGCAGAGCGCTGTAATCCTGATTGATTCTGGCCTGTCATTGCTCGAAACAAGTTTAGAACAGTGCAGAGAGCAATGTAGCTGGTAGCGAAAAGTACAGTAGGAGCATCTGTTACTGGCGCTAACGTTCCTATTGGAATTAATAACGACAATGACAATGAGATCAAACATACAGGAGCTAAATAAGATTTAATGAAGGTAATAAGGTAATGAGACCTCACGCGGACATCGTTATTCATGGAAAACTGACAACGAATCAATGGGAATAGATCAGAGGAACGGTGGAGCTGTGGTACATGTGTGTCACTCTGAGAATAATGGCAACCCTCAGGTCTTGTGCATCGCTGTCTTCTGGACTGCTGGTCGTCGGCCAGGTTTAAGAAAGCTCCAAGAAGCAGAATGCATACGTGTCAAGTCTGAGCTGTTGTTAAACCCCACACTTCCACTCCAGCCACATAATGAAGTGGAGGCCTCCGTTGAGGAACCCTTTTCAATCCTTTATGGAAACCTCTCGGTGGAGTGTGAAAGCTCCCAGATGAAGAACCATTTTACCCAACAAATAACCCTTGAACTACAGTGTTTCAGTGTTACCTAGATTACTGTACATAGGGATCTTCTATGGAATCAAAGGTTTGGAACTGTTTTTTTCTGGGAGTGTTGATCCAAAAGTGTTTGGGCCAACCAAGAAGGGGATGTTTATTGTCTTTGGGCACTGAACAAAAATATCTGAAGCTCTTCCTTTCTTTAGTACATTTCCATTCTTCTTCATTGTCTTTTATTTGTTCATTGTTTTGACTGTTTGAGAAAAACAATATAGTTTTAAAAAAGCCTATGGAGCCTATGGAATTCATAAGGTATAACACATTTCTAATATATCATATATTATATATTATATATAATTTGTTCTTATATAGCCTATATATAGTTTCACTGTTTTGTCATGTGACATATCCTGACCTCTGTTTTAGCAGTTTTGACAGAAAAGACGACAAAACCAGAAGCTCACAGTGAAGTCGGAATTTGCAGCTAGGCCAAGTGTGATCGGAGTTGATAAAATAAACCCGCAGCTGCCAAAATGTAGTAGGAAGTGTGGGAGGGAGTGACATAAGGGCCACGTAGCAGGCAGAGAAGTGTCCCACCTGCTGAAGTAATGGTCTAATTATGGAAAAGGTGCTGAAGTGCTCAGCGAGAAAGATGCCGATATCAGCATCACACTCCCGACTGTGAAAACCATCATCGCCGCCTTGCAGGCCTCAGCCATGCAGCCTCTTTAATGCGGGCCCGCGTCGCATGCTGAGGATTCTGGGAAAGATGAATGACGCCGGAGGTGGATTCCTGTGGGGACGGGGGCCATTGCACCAGGCATGCAGAAAGAATGGCGGGGCTTTACAGATGGCACAGGTTAATTATAGCCAGTCTCTTTTCGCTTATGCTGTTCATGTTTAATGCTCTTTAAAGGGGATCCATGCTCCTTTCCATGTCACATGTAAAGCTATATAGCGTACAGTTTTGAGTAAAAATGGTAAGGTATAGTCAATATGTAAACATTTGTTTATCACATAGCTGAGCTCATGATGAAAATAACGCAAAATAATTATTATTTATAATAATAATAATTTTTAGTAAAAAGTTTGTATTAACATTTTTTTTAAATAGTTGTTTGTTACTATTATTTTGGCTTATATTTTACCCACAAATGACCAAAAAAAATAGCTTTCCTTAACTTGACTCACAGAGGAACTGTGAAGGCAACACATTCTAAACAAGCTATTAATGCTTAAAGTGGTTTTTAAATGAAAGATATGACAGAAACAAACAGACCACAGATATCAGTGGATCTCTGCAGCCACAGCTTCTCTGCAGTGCTCCACAGAAACACAGCAATAGTTTTGCTGTGTGATTAAAAGGGAAAGCTTCACTCTCGCTACGGTTTGAGGAAAGGTCATCGACTGTGTTTTCTAATTTACTGACACTAGTCTGGGGACTTCCGAGATGGAGATTTCTTTGTTACCACACAGAGTAATAATATCCTTATCTCAACCTGGGAAATCTACAGCGCAGCAATGCCCTCATCACCACGGCAAACCCATTACTGGCTGAAGAGTGCAAATCTGCGGTTCTCATTTCAAATATGATTCCTTTTCCTTCCTCTTCCAACTGCACATAAAGAACCCCCATGTCTCCTGAATAGCCTATAATAACGTGTTTTGAGAAGCCCACCCTTACTGCCCCCAAAGGATCGAGCTGAGCGCCGCAATATAATATCCATGCTTTTCTGCCTGTAATTAAAGGTCAGTTTGGGTTAGCTCAACGTTGCCTTCGCTGACAAATCCCCCAAGCTTTCTCTCCCTTTCTGCAAATGTGATGGCTTTGCCAAACGTGATTAAATCTTTTTTCTTTCTTTCCTTAAAAAAAGCCATCTGTTTTCATGGCACTAAAAATGCACAACTTCTTACTTTTTATCTTTTTTTTCACAATAAAGTAAAATATCTTACCTTTAGAGGTGCATCCCATTGCATTTCATTATTAATGAGCACATTTATTACTGTTTTCACAGACATACAGACAGACTCACAGACATGCATACACGCACGTGTATGCACACATACACATACACAGAAAATCACTTATTTTCTACAAATCTCAAGGACAGTAATTTAATCCTTAAATTGAGTTCTATTATAAAAAATGATGCACAGGAATGTGGTCGTCTAAGTGACTTTCATTTCATGATTGGTTGTTTTGCAGATGTACGTATTTGTCCAAGGCAAATAATTATACTTTTATAACTGCAAATTTGAATAGTAGGAAACAAACTGTGAAATTGCACGATGCAATAAAATATATAATACTAATCATAATAATAATAATAATAATAATAATATCATAATAATCAAATTCATATGTATACACACGCCCACACATACAAACACACAGCCTCCTCCAAAAATGCAACCGTACAAATACAATATATTGTATAATAAAATGCAATATTAAGAAATTATGGGAAGTGCCAACCGTCTTGTAAAAGGTCAAGAAAACTGATTGCTGTACATTATGGAAATAAATAGCATAAGTTGCTTGCTGTTGCAGTAGAGAAATATACAACATTACAGAATGCAGATTAAGGGTCAGATGACAACAAGGGCAGTCATAAGAAACACATTATTAAAGAAATCTGTACACATATGATATAGGATATTCCATAATTCGTTTAAGGGCATCCGCTAAAGCAATTGACAATAATGGTGACATCCATAAAACCAACACGCAGCCCATAATGCACAAGGATATGGGAGGCAATCATTGTGACCGATGCCCTGTTTGGTAAGTGATTCACAGTTATTAAGCCCAAAAGCCCCTTCTTTTGACACTTCTGGCATTAGATAAGACTTTAAAATCTCAACTGTGACATGAACTAATACTTAAAGACGATTTTAACGGGAACAGAGGAGGACCGGTCATGAACATGCCCATGTTGAAGCCATTTTTTCCCCTAAATATTGTAGCATGGAGAGTCGTAGGATGCCAGTGTTTCCCAGTTGTGCATAGAGCAGCAATAAGTGCTTTCCAGATTCATCCATCCAGGGCCTTCAGCTGTCTGCCATTCCCAGTGTATTCAACAACCACTTGCCAATAGTAACAAGATTACACACTGACAATACATGGAAGTCAAGTGATTTCTTTTGACCATGGTAAGTGACTGAGGGGGTCCATCTGCAGTCAAGGTGTGTGAACGCCTGGCCCTGACCGCACGCTAAAGGGAATAGTGGAATCTTTTGTCTCTACACACTATTTAGAAAGGAAGCATTTGTTCTTTTTTTTAAAAAGAAAAACATCTAAAGAAGGCGTTCGCCTGTCTTAACCTCGCCAGGTTGTGTAGTGTACCTCAATAACTTGAAGATTAAAACTGTGTAGAGACCCTCCTCCCCCAAATGCACATAGCACCATGGAAACTAGCGCGGTTTCCCCACTCTGCCCCCCCCCCTCCCAAATCCTTCACCTCACCCCATCAACAGCCCCCACCCACACCCCAAAATCTCAATAAGGACTAAATGCAGTCACATGGGAGAAGGTCATCCTCTGCCTGTGAGCCCCTCAACCTCCTATCGCCCATCGCCCCCACCCCTCCTCCCCTCCCCTCGCCTCCCCTCCCTCCCTCCCCGGTCCCGTCTGGCAGGGAGTCTGGTCTGCTCCGACTGACTGCGCCTCACTGCCCTTGTGCAGCGGTGTGCCAGTTGTGCCTTCCTCCATCGCTGTGAATGCCACCATCTGGTGCGCCACGTGGACATCATAATCTCTCCTTAATTACATTAGCAGCGCAATCAGTTACTGCATTACAAGGCCGGGCGAAGAGCTTTTAAATCTTGGAGGAAATCATAAATAATTGCACTAAGTACCCCGCGCCAGATGTGCGTGCCAACTTGGCTGGCGTGAGATAAATAGTAACCCGGCGACGGTGTTCGATATCGGCACCGCAAATGTTTCTTTGGACAGTGCTATCGTTTCTACGCCCTCGCTCACTCTGTCTCCATCTAGCCCCTTCTCCTGTTAGCTTAATCCTCTCCCCCTGCGGTTGGGGATATGCCACGCTAATGCTCGGCCATTACCGCTACCTGTTGCTGTGTGGTCGCTATATGATTATGAATAGGCCACGCCATCTCGACAGCTTGGAAAAAAAAAAAAAGAATAGCAAAAAGTGAAATGCTTCACCTGCCTCCCGGTCTTGGAGAGCAGGCTCGGTGGCTGCGGAGAGGCCTGCTCAGCTCTTCTCGTTTCTGTACTTAGTAAAGGCCTACCATTTGTTCTGCCCATTGACGATACTGAAAGAACAGCCAGAATCATGGCTAACGGGGACATTACATGGTTTCTATTAGTGTATCATTTCAGGGGGTTTCCAAAACAGGCATATGGTCTGAAATTCCCTGAGCGTCTCAGAGAATCATAAAAAAGATGCCTTTCAACCAGAGCAGGACTGTAAAGTGAAGCAGGCCGGCTCTAATCTGCATTATTCTGGCTGCTTTGAGGAGCCGTGTGACTGAGGGCGCCAGACTACTGCATGAGGGCTCTTCAGCGTTGAAGGCTGATCAGCACAGGGAAAACCTCATCTCTTCCAGTTGGCTGCTCGTACTGCTGAAAGACGCTGCTCCTTTTCTGTGATACGCTGCTCCTTTCCTGTGAGTTGCTGCTCTTTTTCCGAGTTGCTGCTCCTCTTATAAGCAAGTAATGACCCTAATGATTTGCCCATTAGGGTCAGTTTGTACACTTACAGTCAGTACAGTATTGGGCCCGTTATTAGTATTATGGGCTCATGTGTGTAGATGCCTCCCAGAGGCTGGTCTGCAGTGCCAGACTGTGGCATACACTCAGCTGCCAGCTCCCTCATCCTGGAGTGACTTCATGTCCCTCGACAGCCACCGTTGCCAGCAGTGGCATACTCAAGATTAGCATTCTCCCAGGTAACATCCCAGGTAACATATCCAATTACACATAGCTGACTATTCAGTGAAACAACTCACATCAAATACCCTTTGGCCAAAGCTACAACAGCAGGGCCTGCACTCTGGGGATTCAAACCTTCAACTTTCGGTTTCAGGTTCAGTCTATTCAGGTCACGTTTGCCCAAATTACACCCATGGAAGCAGGCAAATGCTGAAACCCCAGAAATATAATTGTCAAATTTTCAGTCCTGGGCTGTCTATGTGTGCAATGTTGTGGCTAAAGAACAAAGCCTGGTTTAATCCCAGGAAGGACATAATTTATGAGCCTTTGAGACAGCTACTTAACCTGTGATACTTCACACGTCCGTAAAATGTCTGGCCGTGTAAATGAGCAATATTTAACCATGGCCGGTCTGTGTTTCCCTGGATTATCATATCTGCTGAGCAAATAGATTATATGATATCATATGTGAACAATATGGGCCTCCATTTCCTTAAAAAAACCCATTCCCCTTCCCTGCCATATAATGCTTTAAAGTAAAACATCATGCAAGCCACTTACAAAATATGTACTCGGTGGCCAACAAAGTTTTCACTGTATCAAAGGTTAATACACACACATTGTTCATTGCAGCTTGTCAAAGAGAAAAAGGAGAGAAAGAGTAAAAAAAAATGCATTGGATGTGATTCACTGCGGCAAAAAAAAAAGAAAAAAATCTGTGGCATCCGCGATTATTTGGTTGTTGTGAACACGTAGACGACTCTCGATATTCATCATATTCAAATGAGGCAGTAAAATAAATGATGGCATTGCGCTTATGCACAGGCACCAGCCTCTGCCATCAGAGGGACGGGCTTAGAGGAAATCATTGTAAATGAGAGGCAGGAGTCCCGAAAGCCCATTTGGCCATTTGTCTCCGTGACGGGGACTGCTGCACTGACCTATCAGGTGTCCATTTTCATTTCAGCCGCAATATGGGCCTCAATTATGAGCTTTATTTAAATCAAGTGCTAATTTCATAGACTTGTGAAACAGAGGCGCTCCATGTATTTTTTTTTTTGGAGGGGCAGGGGGTGTTTGAATTTTGGGGGTGGTGGCGAGGTTGCTTTATTTTATAATGAACACAGTTTATATAAAACCTGGAGGGGGGGGGGTTGGAAAAAGACAAAGAAATACAGGTATTGACTAAATATATCTTATCATTTATCATAATTTCTCCTTCCACTTTGTCGCAGCTTCGGTATTTAAGGAAGATAGATGACACAAGATGTTGTCTTCCCTTTCCGACTCTTTCTGCTCTGGTAAGTGTGTCCGATACGGAATTATTTTGCCACTTTATTATTTTCTAGTAAGCGTTTGTCACAATGCTCGCCAACATGTCAGCTGTGTTTTTTCCCCCACTTTCTCCTCCGATATAAGTGTTGTTCTGAGTGACTCCAGCTACTGAATATGCTGGCCAATGTGACTCTATCAACGTCAAGAGATACAGCTGGCACTTAGCCCTGTCTCTAGGATGCCACTGCAGTCCTGATACAGGAATAAAATAAATATAAAAAGCAGTGTAATATGCTATAGCCAATTTCTCCTGCCTGCGCCTGGCATCAGCATTATATCACATTGCACTGCACCGTTGTTCCACACAGCCTTGCTCATAACAAGGGAGACATTTCACAGACATTATGCTTCTTTGTTCTTACATTTGAATAATGAAAATAAGTATATATTTTTTTCATTTCTTATCCAATTAATTTCAAGTTTTTTCTTTTTATCACCAAATTCTTGATAACGAGTACAAACTAAACTCTAATCCCCATGAATCTTACATTTGTTTGGGAAAATGAAGGAATGATTTCCATGGCTCTTGCCCTGCGTTTCTATATTCAGTAATTACATTTACATCACCAACCTGTGAAATAAATAGTATTGACCTTTAACACTCTTTCAATGTTTTTCTCAAATCTTTTTTTACACCCAGAGTAACTGGAATTATTTAAACAATCCATTTAAAGTAGACACAAAGTAAAGGTTCAAAAATGAGCCCTATAGGTTTCTTAATGAACCTTAAAGTTAATTTAAGAACCCTTCCTCTGTCACCAGTTTGTATTTGAACTTTTGTAATTTTGCCTCTTTGTAAGGGTTCTCCTAACATCCTAGGGTTGTTTGAAGAACCTTCATAAATGAAGTCATTATTTCTGCGACGTCTCGATTTCTGGTATGTATTCTAAATTGTCCATTGTGTTCATTGTCATGGACTATAGATTTGTTGATATGGACTTATATTTGCTTTATATATTTATTTATTTTTATATATTTTTTTGTTGATGTTGTAATTATTAATGTATTATTATTATTATTATTTTTTTATTTTTTTATTAATTATTATTATGAAGGCTTTCCAAAAGGTTCCTCAGCAAATCTAAAAAAATGGTTCCTGTACGCACCTCAAGGGGTTCTGGCGGTGTGGCAAATTCAGGCACCCCTAAAAGTTCCCCCCAAGTAAGTTTTGGATTTTTGTCCAGTAATATTCTCATTAATAGCAGTACAATACATACATATGAATATTTTCCCACCTATGTTCAAAGAGTTTTGCAGAGGAACATTGATAACTGAAGGCTCTTTTATTACGTATTGTCTTGTATTGACATGATATCTGGAGAGGAAATATGGATTCACAAAAATAAAGGTTTTTACATTTAAGTCACAATCTGCAAATATGTAAAAATGTTCATATCAGCTGCTCTTCACCCAATTACATTTGTGACAAGAATTTTGCAGCTCCAATTCCCTTTGAGAACGGCTGCTATTTCTGGTGGTAATTTGCACAATCCTAACTGAAGAAACTCACGAAAACACATGTCTGCAGTCACAAATGGAAATAGTCTCCTGTGACCCACACTTACTAACCGAGGGTGAGAGTTTGTCCTAGCCAATCAGGACAGCCATTTACTGATCAAATCAAGCCATTACAGACCAGCCCGCTATATAAGCATATACACCTGGTAAGATTTGCCCTTCTAAACAATTAGGGCTATTGTGTACCTGCTACTAGCTGCCTCCAAAACATGGTCAAATGGGCTCCGATGTTATCTGCATTTGATGTTACCTTGGTAGTTGTAGGTTACTTATTCCATACACTGTAGATAGCTAGCTAAAGATTAGCCTAAGTGAGCTTGCTACCAGAAAAGGGTAAAATATTCTGAGTGATTAGATCATTGGTGAATCAGATTCAGGCTGTTGTCAACCTCAATAGCTTGATATCTTTCTTAACTGATGAATATGCCTTCAATGTGTGTGTGATTTCAATTGCAAACATGTTTAGTTTCTCATTTTAAATCCACAGAGTAGTGTTAGGGGCTTTATCAACCCTGGTGTAAAATCCAGCTATGGATCACAGGTTACTAAGCCATATTGTGTGTGCAGTGACTGACAGGTAGATATGAATATTGATTATCTGGTCTGAAAAGACTTAACTGTATGAAACTTCTTTGATTGGTTAGATAATCAGATTCGCTATACTGCTCTCATTGGCTGATTAGCATGGCTAACCTATCAAAATATACAATTAGTGAGCACTTTATTAGGTAGACCTGTACACTAATGCCATATTTAATCTGCCAATCATGTGGCAGCAACTAAATGCATAAAAGCATGCAGACATGGTCAAGAGGTTCAGCTGACCTTGACTGTGGAATGATTATTGGTGTGAATTGCACTGTGTTTTCTAATTGTGTTCTTTGTATTTATTGACTGTAGGCTATATTGTGAATCACAGTCGACATTTGCTCATCAGTTTCAATGTATTTTTATAACATTAGAGCAGTAATCAAATAATAATTGAAGTGCCCCAATTTAAGGCAACTGTATGTATTTACATCATTTTACCAGTGATCTAATGCTATTCTGTGTATCTAATATAGCAGTGTTTTTCTCAGATGATTAGAAAAAATGAGTTTTCATCCACACTGGAGTAATTTTTCACAGATAAAAATGTGCTATTTGTGGAAACACGACAAGGCTCGATTGTCACCAAAGCTTTTCCACAGTTTCACTTCCATGGTGTTGACAGCATAGCAGCAATCTCGCTGGGTAACCTTAGAGACAGAGATTCAAAGTGCACACAGCTCAGTTTGTGCGTAACACTAAATCTACACATTATCAGAGATAAACAAGAGTTTTCAACATGTAAAACCTATTTGTAGTTGGTGTCAGAATATTTGACTATGTTACCTGGTGTCTTAATCAAATACATACTAACACCGTGTTTTACCAACGTGTTTAACATAGCAAGCATTTCTCAGGCACGACTGGAAAGACTGACTTTGGGTCTTTTCAACAGTCTAAGGATAATCCAGTTTCCTTGGGGTTTTTTGTTTTTATTGAGGTAGGACAGACCAAAGAGCTCTAGAGATACCCAGTGATCCATGTATACCAAGGTGTGAACTTACAATGCAATTCCGTAACACAGAAAAGATCGGAAATGCATGCAAGCTCTCAGTTTCCAGTTCCTAACCAGTCCAAGCTGCTTGTTAAGTGATATTTTGTTATGTGTGATATTTTGTGAATGGGGGTAGGGGCTAAGCCCCACAATGTGTTGTGCTATGGTGCCCCATACTACAATGGCAGTCATTAATATTGCAGTGTCTGGCTCCGGCGTGAACCTCAGACACCTCTAAATGCAAAAGTCAAGAAAAGTGCTGACTTCCACATAAACCAAAGACAGACCCCACCATCTGTTCTCTCCCTCTCCCCTCTGGATCGCTCTTACCACTGCCCTGTCTCTGCCCTATATTTTACTACTGACTGGAACTGGAGTCAGCACATCAAAGTTTATCATTTCTTCAGATAATTCATGTCAGTGCTGATTTTATGGTGTATCGTGCACACACACTCAAGCACACACATACACACACACATACACCACACCAAATGCACTAAAAAAAGTGTTGGGTAAAAAAGAAACCCAATTTTGACCATACTCCTGGGTGACTATGGGACAGAACATGGATTGATTTGACCCAGCAGCTGGGTGAGATGGTTTTAACCCAGACTGTTGGGTTGATCATTTGACCTATACATTGAGCGAAAATAACAACATTATATAAAAAATAACTACAAATCTTATTGCAATAATTACTTTTATCAAAATTAATTTATATTATTATTACTATTATTATTTGAAACATATACATGCAAAAACACAATACAAAAGGAGCTCACAAGAAACATTGCCTGTAAATGCATTTTAATGAAACAGTGGCAGTAAAATAAACATAAAAGACAAGCCTGATTGGTTATACTTGAGGACTTAAAATATCAATACAGTAGCTCGGATTACCATTTTACATTAGCTAAGGTGAGTATACAATAGAAGTTTTCAATAATGTTTCGCAATGGAATCGCAACTTCACCTCATTATCCCCACAGCTGACAGCCTTGAATTTGACTGTTGCCGCTCTTACACATCAGTCGTTAGGCTACAGGTTAGGGTGCAGTTAGGTCATGTAACACTTCAAACACCATAGGAGCTAGGCTGAAATTATGTAAGTATAAGAAAAACATTTCTTAACTTAATTCTTATTTTCCTCTGTTCACGTAACGCGAGACAAACTCAGTCTTGTCAATGACTCACAGTAAAATAATAAAGCATAAATAACGTATTAATATTATACAGTAAAGACTAAAATTTTACAAATTATATGAATTTACCATGAAAAAAACCCTTTTAAAAAGGCCCTCAGTCTGGGTTGTTCTGTTGTAACGTTAGACGAACTGTTTGGTGAAGCTGTTTGGTGAAGTTGAACGGCGGGAAGAATGATCCAGTCGCTGGGTTCCGGACAACCCAGCTGCACAGTGAGAGGAAATTTAGAGAAAATCAATATGAATTTACCCAGTGAACTAACTCAAACAACCCAGAATTATAACCCAGTATGTCAACCCAGCAATGTGTTTATAGAAACAACCCAGCATTTTAGTGTGTAGTGTAGGTTAACATAACAGAAAGGGATTTCTTTTTGAAAATGTTATGAAAATGTAATATTTATAGCACATTCAATGCTAAATATTTAAAATAGAAGTTAAGTACTGTTTTATGTAATACATTTATGTAAAATGTAGACTGGCATTGGCATATAACAATTATGTGCCTTATAAGCAGTTCTAACAACTTCAGAAGCAAAATATAGACACAATGCATTGGAAATTCCTACTGACATACAATAGAGTCAATCCAGATCAAATGTGACATTGTTGTAACAGGCCAAATCACAGTATGTTTGAAATTATGTATATTATCATGAGATGGATGATGAACAGCACAAATGTTTACAGTCTGTGTCAGTTGAAATAAGATTGAAATCATTCTTAAATACCTTCCGTGAAATGGGTGCACAACTTTGCATAAATCTGGGCCTGTACATTTGGAAGCCCTTTCCTTAAATGGACAAAACCAGGAATCTTTGCAATATCACTCAGACAAGTCAATGTAAAAGTCATGTCTGGATTCAAGGTCTGGAAACCAGCATTGTAAGATGCTTGACAAACATTTTCATAATGTTTGTGGTGGCTGCTTGGTATTAGAAGAAAGATGCCATTGTGAATGTTCCCGAAATAAAAAATAACTATTATTTAATCGCAACTTTTGAATATGTAGCTTCTAAAGTGAGAGAGATAGATTATCAAACAAAAGAAACAGCCACATTGTAAAAGTGCATACACATACACATGCACAAATACACACACACACGTGTATATGCATACATGTGCACACACACATAAATATAGTACACATACACAAACATATGTGTGCGTACACACACAGACACGTGCACACACATTTGTATACATATAAAGTATGTATCTTGATATAATATAATTTATATGATGGAGAATATGCCCACCTACTGAACTGCACATGCATGTCACATGTGTGTGAGCCCCATTGCAGACTGGGGTGCGGTAAGAAGCAGTGGCTGACATCACAGGCCTTGGAGCTGAGCGCAAGCTTGTCTGCATGTTCCCTGATCAATAGCAGAGTCAGCCGCACTGAGCAGCTATGATGAATATGGCCAAGCATTTCAAATTTGGAAAAAAAAAGAATACGAAGCATACATTTTTAGAAAGTTCTGAATCGAAACTGAATAACGTAACAGACAAGAGATTCTCAGGCCCTTCAAACAATGTTCCTGGTGGCTTAACGATAGCCGTCGAGGGAGATCCAGAAAACGCAGACGGATGTATATGCTGGAAGCGTTCGCCCGAGCTGTCATAACATTGTGGGATTCTTCTGAGAGCCCAAAAATAGTTTGCTGGGCAGAGAGATAGATATGTGGGGCATCCTCTGATAATTAAAAGCACTGCTGCTTATGTGGCTCGTAATTCCAGCAGTCGGTGCCATATATCAGCCGTCCCATAAAGTCTCCACCTCAGCCATGTCCCTGTGCATCTACACTGCGCAGAACAGCCTCTTCCCTCCGAGAAGAGAACACTCTGGCCTCATAGAGAGGCAGCACTGACCGTAAATCCACACTGCTTATATCCCACATGCATGTGCATCACGAGATGATGAAAATAGTAATAATAATAACAATAACAATAATAATAATAATAATAATTACAATCATCATCATCATCATCATCATCATAATCATACTAACAATAATCATAATCATCATAATAATACCATGAAAGTACCAATAATACCATAAAAGTAAACTAATTAAATGATTCTCATTTATTTTTAGTATTATTATTATGGAGGCATAGGGATTGATCAGGGAGGTGTTGATCATGAACCCTCCACTAGCACGCTCATTTTCTCCCTGCATTCGCACAGACAGTGGCTCTCCCTCTGCCGCTCCCCAAGGAAAACTCTCAGTCAATTAGTCTAATCATTCATTATGAAGTCTTTGCCAGGAAAGCCAAGCTGCTCCAACAAGGTGCCCACATCCTGTGACCCTGCATACGAAAGTACGGAGGGAGAGAGAGGGATGGTAAGAAGGAGAGAGAGAATACTGTAACTCCTGGGAGTGTGTGTACTTTTGAGAGCGCGTGTGCGTGTGTACACGCGTGACACAGAGAGGGAGAAAGCAGGAGAGAAAAAAAGCTGAATTATTAGTTTAATAAGAAACAAGAATAATATGAATATGGGTATCACGAGGCCTCAGCCTTTTTCCTTTTTTCTGGCAGCCTTCTCTGATTTACAGATGCACACATGCTGATAGTACAGCTAAGAGCAATGAAAAGCAACACGCTCTCACTCGACTTTGTCACTCATTTCTCTCCGTTCACTCATATCCGCGCTCGCTACCCAGTCTGCTGAAGAGCAAGCAGAGCAGGCCCAGAGCACCGCAGGGACCCAGCGTTTTATAAGGGCATAAATAACCTATGACACAGCATCTCTAAATTGCCTATAATGTTGTTTACTTAAGCTCCCACAAGAATGATATGTAAGGCAGGCAGGCAGGCAGGCAAAAAAAAAAAAAAAAGATACGGAGAGAGAGGGATTGGATAGCTGTACAGCAATATCTCTCGCCCTCTGTTTTTATTACCATTCTTCTTAGTCCATTTTTTATGTGCTTAAAGTCAGTCTCATTATAGAGGTCCTTCCAAGAGGAATGTCACATTGTCCCATATGGGGCACCGTGTGACGGCTAACCCCGTCATTTGATATGAACATTATTTCAAAATAGAAAGTTATTCATGTTTAAACGCTCTGTCTTTAAACAACTTATGCTACTTCTGTGTGACCTTAGCCTCTGTCTCTAGATTCATGTTTATGTGTCAACTGCATATGCAACACGTTGAGGAGCATTTCACTGCTACTGTGAAATAAAGCTATGCTATGTCATATGTCATGCATATTGTCTATGTGTGTATTATCTGATATCATCTGTCTAGGCTAAATCTCTCACTATGTCTAGGCTAGATCAAGGCTAAATATCTCGCTATAGTGTAAATGAGTTAGAAAGTAAAATAAACTATATTGTTTCTTTCACAGTTACTGCAATCATGACTGAAAAAGATATTTTATGAAACATGAATAAATTTAAATAATTTATCTATTTATAATATAGTTATCTTTGTGAGTCCCATGTACTGACCTCTATGTTGTTGGATCCCTGGCTCATACTTCTTCTAGAAAGCTCTATTAACTCAAACATATTTGTTAAAAATGATTCAAAAAGAACACAAAGTACTCTGCACCATCATGTCAGCTGAGCCTGTGTAGAGTAATGGGCACATTGCCCTCCTCAGTTAATAGACAGATCCACAGTTTAAATGGGCTATTTATTCACTGCCCTGGCATGTGCTAAGAAAGGTCTAGACGGAAACATTTTTTATCGCAAAATGAAAACTACAGACGGATACGAGGCCCTTGCTGTCTGTCTTTCTGTCCGATTGGCATCAAGTCCCTGCAGCACCCTGCCTTTTTGGCTTATTTTACAAGCCAGGTACCTAAGCACTAAAATGGCGGAAATGAGTAATGGAGTTCTTATCTTCTCACAAGAAAAACAAAGGCACTCCTGTGTAAGGCAATGCGTGTAGATGGTACACGGTCTCAAATGTGTCCTTCCACTATTCCACACTACTGCACCCTCCACTATTTAAAAAAATCTGGTACTCTAGTCACTAACACTGTCCTCAGCCAGCCCTCTCCACATTTTAATGACGGAAATTGTGAGTTGGGAGAGAGCTTTTTTATGTCGCCATTTTAATAACAACAAAACGCAATAAAGCACGGGAGAAGGATTAGGCTGCAGCACCATGTGTTCAGAATTGCCACTAGATTGCATTTGGATGAGAAAGACCCCTGGTTGAAGCGGGCCAGGCCACGCTTTTCAGAGCGCTCCTCTTCAGATGCCATCTCATTTTTACGGGACCAACATGAGAGCCAAACTGGAAAGTGCTACAGCATCAAACAGCTCTTCACAAATGAACTAAGTGGAGAATTAAAAAAACAAAACAAAAAATATTACTTTTCACAAAGATAGATGTACAGATCAAAGTAAGGACCAAGTCCAACACTAATACTTCAGTTCTATTTTAGAGCTGTTCTCCGATAAATGTGTTTCATAATTTATTCATCCTAACATTCTTCAGAAATGGAGCCTGGCACACTGTCAAATAATCAGATCCAAAACGATGAAACATTCAGCCATTGAAATGTATGTGCATATTTTGGGTTAACTGATCATTTTAACAGCATGTTTTTTCAATATCCAGTGAGTATTAAAATGTAGAAAACTTGAATTTAATATAGATGCATTAAAAAAAATCTATATCCTAAGATACTGCTGTTACCCCCCAAATGTCTACAAGAGAGAACAAATACTGTATATGTTCAGAGCAAGAGGCACATTGTTTTCTTTTCTTGCATATCATATAGTGGTTTGGAGACCTAATCTCCCCCACCACATGCACACACATACACACACACACACACACACACACACAAATACGCACACCCAAACTCACCCCAAGAGTCGCTGATTTCCATTATTATTAATATCTGCCCGTTTAATTTTCGGCACTGTCAAAACGTGTCGGGCTAAACTACAAGAGACAATCCCTTATTGATTACCTCCCCAGCAGGCCTGATGCATGCCCCAGCTGATCGTACCTTTCACGCGCAGACAACTCATGCATTTCACATAATAAGCCTCTGCTCCTCAGTTGAAACAAATTGGATGTGCAGTCAGTCACTGTCCAAGTGAATCATGTTGCAGTCTGTCAGTGGGCTAGGCCAGGATTATCATCTTATCCAACTGAGGCAGAGAGAGAGAGAGAGAGAGAGAGAGAGAGGGAAAGAGGGAGAGAGGGAGAAAGACGGGGGGGTGTAGTAAGGTGGGAATGAGCGAGAGAGTTAAAAAATGAGTGGGTGAGTAAAATAAAAAAAAATGTGCGGATGGCTGAGAATGAGGGAGAAAAAGTAAAGTTAGGGCCAGCATGGATAACAGCGAAACAAAGATCTGTGGACTTTTAGTACAGCTTGTACCAGTCAATCATTCGTTTGCCAAAAGCAATACCTTGTCCAGAAATCCATCTGCTAGAATGGCCATACAAGCAAGGGGTTGCGGTGTAGATATTTTTTCGAGTGGCTACAACTGTATTTAGAACTGGTCATATGGAAAATATGAAACAGAAAAGGAAAAGATCAATGATGCAAGACAGTACATATGCAAGATAAAATCACTTTGAAAATAAATGCCAGAGACCCAATTGAAGATTGTCCATAACTGGTCAATTAAAAACAAAGGGTTAAATTTGGTAATAGCTAAACCATTGAAGACTTGCATAATTTGTTTGCCTCAGAATATACAGCTGTATAAATATGTGAATATTTATTTAATAGTTTTTGTAATAATGTGCTATATTCCATTGTAGTTTGTGGTGAAGATCATATGCCATTTCTAAAAAGTGCTTGTAATTTAACGATGAAACTAAATAAAAATACACTTTCATAAAATCAGAGAATTTACACTTTAACCATGTGAGAGTTGTTCGATTACAAATCAAAAAGATATAAATTCCTTTGTCCCAAACGTTATGGAGTGCACTGTATATGTCTCGAGGGGGTTAAAAGACAACTGAATTGACTTGATCATTATTTCTCTCTGCGGAAGTGGGAAGCTTCACTGGATTTAGGATTCCAACCAGAATCCTCTGTCTTAATCCACACATGCCTCTGTATGAGAGAGATATTCATTTATGAGAGAGAGAGAGAGAGAGAGAGACAGAGAGAGACAGAGAGAGGCAACAAGAGTAACAATACAATAGATATGTGTATTTTTATGAAACAGAGATATGTACAGAGAGAGAGCAAGAGACAAAATTGACAAGATTTTCTCATCAGTGTGATCCATTTCCTGTCAAACAGCATTCTTTCTCCATGGTATCCGCACAGTCAATATCCCTCATTCGATCAGAGAAATCAATTGCTTCGGCCACTGCACATTGAGTGGCAATTCTCCTTACCCCTGTCAACATCATATCCAACTTATCCTTCCCCAGTCCTGTCATTACCCCACAATCTCCACGCTATTATTTTACCTCATATAGGCCACTTTGTGAACTAAATTCACTGAGTCACATTACCAGGGTATACCTTATCACCTAAAGCCAGGTCAAGCTCCAAGGGTTATCCTGGCTGACCATGGCTACTCCATTTTGAAATAACCCTTCTATGGAACCAGCTTTGAACTATCCACTATGAAAGCATGTGAACTACCGAAGGAAATATTTAGTAATTTTTGGGAAAATCGATTTCAGAGAGAAGCAGACAGAAAGGTCTGCAGTATGCATGGCTTATGACTTTGAAGGCTACATGCATAATGTCATTCTGACTAATTACCAAAATAATATTGCCTAACTGAATAATAAAGCCATTTGAAACATTTAAAACTCTATGTTTAAGTTGAATTTGAGATTGAGACATTGTGACATACAAATCATGAAGGCTAAGGCATTAAAGTGGTTGCTAGTGGGCGTGACTGTATGACTGGATGGTGACTGATGACCGGTGACAACTCCGGTGTTACTTTCACTTTGACATCTTGCGTTTAAAAGCTTAAAAACTATATTTTACTCTGAATTTGACATTAAGACATGCAGATTATGAAAGCTAAGGTATTGTTCTACAAAATTAAGATGAAAGCCTAAAACAGCCAAAAATTATGATGGAGCAGGTCACATATGGAGATGGAGCAGACGGTATCGAGTCAATTTAATAATACAAACAACAAACTAGTCTGATTTAACGTAAATGTAGTCGCTATTTGATGTTGGTGGTCAGTCACTAAGTGACATTTCAAAACGAGACACACAATTTTATCTATGCCTTTGCTTTCTTTTAAAATATATCATTAAAGGTAGCCTTCAAGTTCTGAAAAAGTGGCTTGATTTGGCACAGTTTGTTTACCTTGGAGCAAACATTCATGGTTCGCGATCTTGGAAGGATTCACATGAGAATAGCCCGACGCAAACGCTTCAGAGCCCGATAGCCCGATAGCCTGACGCTGGTGGCACCGTTGTGATTGTACTACTAGTGAAAGCAGTGCTATCTATGGTAAAAGTGATCATAATGTTATTTCAGTTTAAGCTAATTATAGTACTATCTTAGCTCCTGTACAGTTTTACAGTGATCATGGTACTACCTAGGGATAAAGTAAGACTAGTACTATGGTATGTCAGGTTAAACCCATATTGGTCCTGTCTCAGGTTAAAGTAAATGCGGTACTGTATCATGCTAAAGTCAAGGGGGAAGTCGTTAAAAGTTCTCCCATAAAGTGCAGGCAGCCATGGTTAATAATGCATCAGGATGATAAAGCACAGATGGTGAATTCTTGAGTTTAATAAAACCCATAGAGGAAAAAAAGCAGGAGGAAAGAAACACGGAGTACAACAGAATCGCTGTGAAAACACCCTCGATTACCTCATTTGGAAAAAGCGTAATAATCTGTGTCGCTTTCCATTTATTTATTTTCTTTGAGTCTTTGAGCCACCGAGATATTAATTGACAGAGTATCGTGATAACGATAATAATGAGAAAGAAAATATTTAAAGCAATAACACAGATTAGCATCATATGAGAGTGCTCTTTTAAAATGTCAGAAGCTGAAATATGAATGAAAGAGGGTGGCTGATCTGAAAGAACAATACCCTGGCGGCAGCTCTTTGCGCCAGAGCCGTGAGAACAGGAGTAATTGGCACCCCAGCGCTGTGATCCCTTTGTTTGGAGCCGGCTGCTTAAAATATGGATGATATTGTTTTCATTGTTGCGTTTTATTGGATTCTATTGGGGCGCGCGGAATAATCCGGAGTCTGACCTTTACCGCCTTACTGAAAAAGTAAACAAACACTGCATTGATGTTTTCTTCCCCTTTCCCCTTCCCTTTTCTTTCCTTTCATTATTTATTTTGTAGCGTGGGGGCCGAGAGAGGTCGGAGAAGATCGCTTTCAGGTGTGTACGCGGGAGCTGGCCAGGAGCATCCGGAAGAGACAGCCGCTTCTTCGGAGAAGTATTTGCGAAATAAGTTGCGCTCCGAGCTGTTCGAGGAGTGCCGGGGCCGCTACGGCAATGCTGACTTTTCAATCAATGCAAAATGGTTTCATGTCCTTCGTATCAACTCTTACCTGTCGTACTAGCTTCCTGTTGGCAACGTTAATTCACTATTAACATGTTATAAATATGTTATAGCCAGTAGTTAAAACCTGTTTTACAGCAACACTAACTACAGGTTAAAACTGGTTTAACACTACTGACCACTACTGACCTACTGACTATCAAAACCCTTCCGTTTCACAATAGTGATGAAGAGATTCAATGTGCTATTTATAATTTATACTCAAAAGCAGACCTGTGTCAAGTGCATATTTGAAATAGTTATCTGTGCTCAATTGATCTTGCCTGGTGCAATTGAGTCAACCAAGAGGACCACAAGGTGAGGTTTGCAGTTTTTGAGAGTATCTCATAAGCTTCAAGACACCAGACCAGCTCAGTAAAGCATAGACAAGTATTTTAATCCATTTGACCCAGATCTACTCTCAAGTGCATTTTTTAAATGTTCCCAGATTATGTGTCCGCTCACAAACGCAATAAGCCATAGAAAAGTGTAATGCTCCCATACTATTTAAGATCCCAAACCAAAGGCGGTGACAGTGTTTCAGTGGGAGCAGACCTTCACCGGGTAAGCAGCACACCGTGACCTGGGAATTATAAGCTTCTATCTGCATTCCGAGTGGTTTAGAGATATTCAAAGATACCAGAGTGAATGGGCTCCAAGCAGCTATAACCTTTTAAAAGGTTTCATAGGTTTAAGCAGTATTTTTGTGTAAAACTTATTTATTTAGTGCACATATATTTAGTGCCCTATAAACAACATATTTATGGCACTGCCTATTTTTTGTCAAAAATGTTGGTTACAGTAGAACCTTAGAATTCCACGGTCTCGATACCATGTTTAATGCACTTCCCATGAAACAAGCCCAGGCTCACCTGTCCCGCCTTGTGAATCTTCGTTACGCCGTTGAGCTAATCTTCATCTCCTTCCTTTGATTCCGCCCCGGCCATCCTTTGTTAACGCTTGCATAAATGCATAGATAACTAAATTATTAAATTAAAGGCCAGTCCTTCGCCGTCGCACACTGTCGCCTTAAATCATGCATGAATGTGATAATTACCCAGCCTGGGCGAAAAGGCCCCAACGCAGATGGTTTAAATCCAATAAACGCTGTGACCTGATCATTATAATTGACCATCTATCAAGGCCATTGAGGAGTCAACCGTCTTTACGTCCCTCTTATAATCCCTCTTGATCAGTGCTAATTACAGATAGCGAGAGAAACCAATATCACAGTGCCGTGGCGATAGCACTGTGCAGGCAGCCATCTTGTGTCACGGCAAAGCTGGGCAATTTAAGCCCTCACTAAAGGGAGAAAAAATAAATAAACACACCAGTTGGAAAAAAAGATCTACATTTCTTAACTCAGCTACTATGAAAAATGAATTCAAGAATGAAAGGAAACATGGTGGTTGAACATGTATTGTTGTTAGAACAGCATGTCAATCTTGTCAAAACACATTCCATTAAAAAATGGATAATATATCTTTCCTTGCACTTCCTTTATACAGATTTCAGCATTTTTATACTATTAAGACTAGAAAGGAAAATATATTGGATTTGTCAACATAGCAGAGTAACCATTTTAGTAAACCTATGCCATATAATTTTATTTTTTGGAAAGTGGATGAAATGTGAGTAATTTTGAATATCTATACTACTATATATCTATACTGCTAAGCAGCAGCAAATATGGGTGAGAAAGAGTATATTGCCTAAATGTCAATAATTATAAATATGTAAAGAAAATATTTTATTCTTTCCATAAAAGCTCTTTTGAAATCCTGTTAATATAAATTTTGAATTGAAAAGAAAAATGTAGGGAATTGTTTATATTCCATGCACACAGCTGAACAGTGATACGTACACTCACTGAGCACTTTATTAGGTATTTATTAGACTAAAAATGATTGGTCTTCTGTTGCTTTAGCCTATCTACTTGGAGATTTGGTCTAAAAAAACAGCTTAACCTCTTGTCCATGTCTGCATGCTTTTATGCATTTAGTTTAGATTGGCTGATGAAATATTTGCATTATCAAGCTGGTGTACAGGTCTGCTTAATAAAGTTCTCACTGAGTGTATTTATTTTACAGAGGAGCAAGAGCTGTTTATAACAACTGCAGCTATATTTCTATTGAACACTCTGATAATATTTATTAAGCAGTTAGCAAATTCATCCTCATTAAAAACTGTTCAAAGTAAATATTTAGGCAATAGGTATTTGATTATAATACCTCAAAGTCTCACAGGCCAGACAGATGGTCAAAGGATGCTGTTATTATTATCAAAGGGAACAGGATTTCAATGAGACTCCAAATTTTTTTTTACATGCTATTATCACAATTTAGCGGTCAATTGACGATTAGCCAAAGTTGTGCATATGGTGATAAACAAATAACTATCTATGGTTTGATTGCTGGAATGACGGATATAGCTGTAATGGAAATAAAGCAGGCATATATGAGGCAATATACATGACTGAAACAACGACAAAGAGCTACAAAATCAGAAAAGGAACTACAGAGAAAACAGAATAAATGGCACCAATGAACAAAAAGCGGTGAGCAGACACAGATGCTACTGCAAGTTGGTGAGAACATTTTAGTAGCAGTTTGACACATTTGTGTTCCACTGAATCAGAATGTCTCACTGTCTTTGCAAACAGGAGCTAAAGATTGCCAGCGCTAATAAAAACAATTAAATCTTCCCTTTTTAGCAGTATTTTCCAAATGTCAAAAGAATCCACAAACTTCAGATCAATGATGTGTATGTGACTACAGTTTGACCGATGCTTCTGAAAAACATGTTGATGATTTCAGACTGAACCAGTGCATTTATTTTCCTGAAGTTAAACCCTGTTCTTTCTATGGGATTGACTTCCTGTATTCCATGAGCCCTTGCATTAAAACCAGGCATTTCAGGAGCCTTTCTCAGAAGCTAGAGTACTGCGGTGTACAATAGCGGATTTTATATCATGGCAGATGGAGATTGAGGACAGCTACACATTAGAAGTGTAGGTTGTAGAATTGCTCTTGCATCACATATAACCTCCCTGATATTAATCAGACCAGTTTGGCTGGATACCAGTTTGGACAAAGACCAGAATGCTTTCTTCTGTCGGCTATGGGCAGACAATGACCATGAACAATCCCTCCCGATTTATATCTGTGTTTATCACAGCCATACGTTGGTTCTTATTTAATTTGCAGTTCTGAAGGAAAGACTGTGGAGACTATTCTGATGTCGTCGACCACAGACGACAATCGTGATGACCACTGTGATCATGCAGATGTCAATGATCGCAACTGCATAAACGGCATCAGCGGAGCCTGTGTCTATGCTAGACCCCTTCTGGGCAACAGTATTTATTGTATTTATTATATATATTAATGAAGCACATCGGTCATTAAGTCACAGTTCTCTAGCACCTTCAGAGGAACATCAGCTCAGTGTACACTCAAAAGGCTCTCTATAAGGGATTCATTTTTTATTCTGCATGTAACCCACATATGGTACACTTTAAATAAAGGTTACAATAAGAACCCTGTGATTCCATAGAAGAACCCTATCTAGTTAAAGGTTCTTTTGTTGGGAAAAATGGTTCTTTGTCTGAGAACTTTCACACTTCACACCTACAGTAGGAGTGAAAAGTGTGAAAGCTCCCAGTTTGCCAAACAAAGAACCCTTGAACTAGGTAGGGTTCCTCTATGGAGACACAGAGGAGCCTTTTGGAACTCTTTCTTGTGTGTATGAGATGATGCTCTCTCTGCTACTGTATCTTATTATGAACGCAATGCAACACTCTCTTTTAGCTACAGGGCTGAACTGTGAGCCAAAGAGAGGGGCCACAGGAACTATGTGGTTATTTGGTTGACAAGAGATGAACGCATGCTTTTTGTCATCATTGAAATTCTCTGACAAAACCATCACTCCACATATTTAAAACAAGAATTGAGGGCTTGTCCACAGCAGAGTAGCTGCTCCAAGCCACAAGCTCACCACTAACACCCCAAAGCAGGCACGTGTGGTAAAATAATTCTGCAGCAAGCTCGACTTCAAACGGACATCAATCCCAAAATGTCTCAATTCTTTTTTCTCCCCACAAATGCTTCCATAAGCACCCCATAAACGTAAAAAATTACAATTACAGTCAACTTGTTTCATTATTTTCATTTCATACTTCATCTACTCCTTTTTTGGGTGTTGTTTAATAAAAAATGAAGATATCTGCCAGAACATTTTGATGTTTTGTTGTTTTGAAATGTTTCTGCCAACTGCTCTTTCCAAGATTATGCAAAACAGCCCAGTCTGTGTTTTGTACACTTCAGTTTGGATAAGATATCAAAAGAACAAATCAAAATACGAAATAAAACAAAATATTAATTCAATTAGAAAGACACAGGACATATGAGTATGTGAAAAGAACAGAGAAGCTAGAGAAAGGCAGAGATAAATAGAGAGAGTTCAAGAATGAGAGAGAATGAGAGAGAGAGCGAGAGAGAGGGAGAAAGAGAGAGAGAGACAGTCAGTCTCTACTACGATAAGTATGTGATGTTTGCACCTTATATGTGAATTCAGACAGAAACCCCCAGAGGCTTTTGGGCTCTGAAAACCCACTTCTTCTTCTTCTGCACATCTACCGAAACACTTAGTTAGGCAGCACAGGATTCTTTTTTTCTGCTTTGAGCATTGTTCACATTTCTGCTCCCTAAAGCTTGAAAACACAACATTTCTTGGCCTGCAACTCCCAGTGGGACCTCTGCCTGGCAAGGAACAGCAAAGAATATATTTTATTGGACAGTTGCAGACAAATAAATCTAAATATGTATTTTGGCTGTGCGTGTACATGCAGGCTGTGTCCTGAGGGGGTTGGGATGATTACTACACATAAATAAAAAAGGGAAGGACAGATATGTGTGTGTGTGTGTGTGTGTACGTGTCCACACATGTATGTGTATGTGTCTATGTATGTGTGCACACATGATGCATAAACACATGTGTGTGTCAGCGTGCACATGTATGTGTATATGCATAATTGCCTGTGTGTGCATTTTTACAGTGAGCCTGTACCACGTTTGCAGTACAGCAAGTTTGCATGGTTATGTGTGCTTGCACGTATGTGTATATACAGTATGTCTTTGCATTCCTGTGTCTTCCAGTTGTGCACACGTGTGCTTGAATTTGTGTATGAACACATTGCAAGCAAGTGTACTTCTGTGCAAGTGCATACTTGTGTTCACGAATGTGTCCCTTCCCCTCTTCCAGGACAGAAATGTCAGAATCTTTTCCCAGACTGGAAAAGCCATTTGAGCAGGCTTCTCCCAGGGCTGTGCAGCCAGGCAGAATGGGAGCGTAGCACGCAGACAGGGCCCAGGTCTGGCCACACGCGTGACAGGCATGTATAATATACATACGGAAGTGGATGAAAGTCACGGCTGTATTGAGGCCTGCCAACGAAGCACAAATCACCCTGTCCATTACGGGGGGCGTGCGGGTCACGCTCCTAATGAAATGCTTTAGGCGGGCTGATGGGACTGAAGGAAAGTCAATGGGAGGTGTCAATGGGAAGGCTGGGGCGGGCTCACGGGCATGATTGACAGGTCCTAACCTGCGAGGCTGTCCGGGGTGTCATCCCAGCCCCCGGCGCGGCCTTGACGGACACCCGCCCGTCGAGAGACACCGGGGCCGCCGTGAATTATCAGCCCGCTTTTTTTCCCCACGTGGTGGAAGCCGCAGAAGAAGTGGGAGACGGGACGCATCCGATACGGCAACGTCATCAAATCTTTGTCAAAATAAAAGTTCTGACCCACGCGTAGGAAGGCGGCGGATATTAAAATCTCTGCGTTTTCTTTTTCCTTTCAACGGCCCCTACATTGTTATGCCCACAGAATTAATTCTGAGCGCTTAGCTGTGTGTACTCAGAGCAGAAGACCAAACTCCTCCAGGATTCTTAACTCTTCAGCCCAGAGTGCGCCGGCAGCGAGGTTTCTAAAAGCGAAAGCGGTTGCTCCCTCCCTCCTCGGCGGTCCCAGGCGGGGTCTTTGAAGGCAGACCCGGACCGGCGGAATAAAAGCGGCAGCCTTCGGCGAGCTGCGCTTCGGAGGGGGCAGCGCTTCCTGCGGCCCCTCTTGACAAGCCGGTTACAGAGCAGAATTACATCTGAGCGTCTAATTATTTCTTTTCAACTCCGCACAATAAAAGGCCGCGTGTGAGGGAGAGGGGAGACGGAGACGTGCCCTTCTGGAAGACACCGACACGCATTCCTGTCTGAATGTCAGGAGAGTTCCCCCCCCACCCGCACGTGGAATAGGAAAAACTGCACAATAACACATAATGTGTTGATACCTAAATACCAGCAATTATTTAAAGGATAATACCTATATATGAGCTGTATCATGGTTGAATTTATTCAGGATCTCTATGATAAAATTTTCTTTCCTTGTATTTCTTTCATTCTTATTTAAACATCTGTCTTCGAGAGAAGTTGTGTTGTGTGGGCAGTACATGAGGAGGATCTGTTGTTCAGATACAGCATGTAACCTCTCCAGGACACAGACTATATGAACTAACTGTTACAGGTAAAACAGAATCGTAAAATTCTGTTTGATTAAAAAAAAAAATCATAATAATTTAGCCTACACACACTCACACACACACACACGCATACAAGCAGCCACACCTTTCTCTTCAGATTCTCCACAAGAGCAAAAACAAGGCCTCATTTTAGGAATGTTATAGAAAAAAAAAAAGCGCTATTATGCTATTATCTGTCACAGTGACAAAGGAAATGTAACGGTGCCGTTTCGCTCTTTCTCTCCTTCCATCTCACATCCCCTCTCTTTCTGGTGGAGGCAGACTGTCTCTGCTCCACTCTGGTCACAAGGGGGTAGCATTGACACAGTTCTGCAAACTCCTCCGCTAACATCAATGCAGTGGGACAAACTGCCTTTGATGTAATTGAGGTCTTAGACCTTTTACAAGAGCATATATTGGGTTTGTATGGAGAAATGTTCAAAGGACAATGGATTTCCAGAAGTGGATGTAAAATCATATGTGAAACATCCCCGGCATGCTAAGCACTCTCTAAACAATAGCAAATACATAAAGAAATATTTAAATAAAAAAGGACTGCATTAGGATATGCATTTCTCATTGCTTTTTGTTGGAAATCAAATTAGATTCATTTTTCATTTTAAATATGTGGTAGACTGTAAGACGATTGCTCACATGTCCCTTCTCTGGCTAAGAGTCGTTCAATTAAAGTCCAAGACCACAAGGAGAATACAAAACAATGTGGACAGAAAATAAATGCAGAATTTCCAATTTTACCTTTTACTTGATGATGATTCAGCTGTTAATTATGATTCCAGTGAAACCTCACAGCTCGAATTTCAAGATATTACGCTCTGACCAGACACTCACCCTTTCCCCAGTTCATTTATTTCAGTATTATCCAGAAAGTAAAACTGCATTCGATTAACGTCCATTAAGTATGTACATGTGTGTACATTTCAATGTGCAGAGGTAAACACAAACTCAAATATTAGCTTATGAAATTATTATATTATTTGTAAGCAATGGATGGACAAATTAAACCCTGGTAATCTTCAATCATGCTGTAGCCAGCTCAAATAGCTACCTAATAAGCCTTTGTGTCTATTTATCTTTTCATCTAAAGTAATACTTTATATCAACAGAGTGGTGGAGGCTCATAAATAAAGTTTAAATATTTACATATTCAGTTTACTCATGAATATTGCATACTAGGTACATAAAAATTCAAATATACTGTTTATGAAATATTATCATGCACCAAACAGGAATAGGTTCTCACAGCAGTTTATTCGTACAACTCTATAGCACACCACAGTGCACTCACCTTTTAATTAATAAAGCAAGAGAGAGACATTTGACCCTCTGGAATAATGTGTCCTTCTTGTGTGTTTGTGTGTGTATGTGTGTGTGCATTTCTGTTTTGTAATGTGTGTGTGTATGTGTGTCTGTTTGTATTTTTAATGTAACAGAATGCAATGTGTCACAGCAGCGTTTAGTTTATGCGGTTTTTACAGATATAGGTGAAATCTGAGTGTGCTATCGGCCTCCTGTGGATTATAAAGACATTTTTTTTTTTCTGTGGACAGTTGATGCTCGAATCTCAGTGAAGGGTATCATCAACTGAATGTGGTGACTTTCGATCCCCTCCGCTGCAGTTCCCTTGTAATATACCAGGAACACCGTTAAACCTATTAACATATTCAAAAAAATGAACTGTACCTCTTAAAACAAATACGATTTGCTCACTTGAAGGGTGGTGTTTGTCATGCAGTAACTGACTTGAATTGTGCCACATAGTGTTGTGCTGTTTGACGTGAACAATGATTTGGCCGTACCTCACAAAGGAGACAGCCAATCTCATTTTGTATTTGCTAGTTTTCGCAACAAATCACACACATGTAGAACCACCGCATTCTTTCCTTCAGTTCGCTATATTGTGATTATCGATTATCATGGCATTGTTTTCTTTTGTCAATTCCTCATGTAAATACGCTACCCTCTGTGTCGAGAGAATTAAGTGTGCTTACATAAACGCGCCACGGAGATTACAATCCTTTAGAATGATTTGTACCATTGATTTCACTCCATGTGCTTTCCTCAGAAAAGAGAAATAACACCAGTCTGCAATTCACTCATTCAGTACACCAAAATGAAGGCATTAACATGACTGTACAGTGAAGCCCATATCTTTTGCTTATGTACTGTAGTTTACATGAAAGCAGTTATCACTTAATGTCTTCAGCAGCTGTAGGTGCAATGTTACCTTTTGTTTTAATGTTACCTTATTTAATGGTATGTTGCTGCTATGTGAGCTGAGAAGGGACTAACATGAGCTAGCTTATCACTTGAATGTGATCCTGTCTCTCTATGGATCAATGTTGTGTACTGATCGGTGATGTCAAACCCTATAAATACAAGGACTCATGTTCAACAATGAAAACGGTAATATAAGCAAGAGACTATAGCAACGATCATCAAATCATGATCCTTCTGGTTTTCCACCCTCCTTTTACCTGGGAGTCAGGTGTGGTCAATCAGTAGCACAGATCTTTTCATTATTTACCTGGAGGAAAGGAAAATCAGGACTGGATTTGGATTCAAGGGGCAGATTTTAATGTCCCTGATCTATTGTTTCCCCGAATAGGCACATTGGCATTCATGAAGTTTACTGTGATACAAAAAAAAAGTTTTTCAGCTTTTGCCACTTAACTTAAGAGGCGTTGTCACTTACGGAACGATCCCTCTCTGTAATTTGCATGAGATTAAAGCAGCGAGTTATGTGAAGAGCATGCTATTATAGTGGAAAATCAAACACCTGGCCCAGTCTGGTCTTAAGCAGGTGGGAGAGCGCTCGTATTGTGCAACGAAAGAAAAAACGATCATCTGGCGCCGACGTGTACTCCTCATAGCAGATTTTCGAGATGATCGATCATTTGAAATAACACCTTGAAACCGGTCGTAAATAAAGCAAAGAACGACGATTACGCCGTGCATCCCTGAAGACGGCAGCCCACGTGGCGTCTGCTAGGTGACGGGAACAGGGAGCACCCGGAGAAAGCTATGGAAGCTATGGAAGAATAACACTACAAGCATTACGGCTGGCCATTATAACTAGTGGCGATTACATCAGACGACAACTGACCTGTCCTCACTAGTAATAAATGCATGGTGTCGTGTGTGAATCTGTTGTTTGACAGTTTAGTTTTCAATAATGTTTGGGAATAAAGTTGTCATCGAAGGCAAAAATCCATGGCGAAGAGAAGAAGCAAAGGACACACAGCACAGGAGAAGTTAATCAATAAGACAAAACTCTCCCGGTATGCGATGGCAAACAGGAGTATTTTCATAGCAAAGACTTCACTTAGCCCAAGCAGATGCTTCTGTTTAAGACAAAATAGAAGCGGCTAGTTGCCTGGAGATTCCAAGGAGCCTCTCAGATGGCAATAAGTAGTTAACCCCCAACTCTAGTATCTACAAATGTGTTTCAGCCCAAAGAAAATTACCTTGGTTTTGTGAAGGGGAACTAATCTCTCTGAGCATGACATAGGACGGGAAAGGCCTCTTACTGTTATTATGATGTGTCGGCTTGTGTTAGCCAGGGCAGGAAGCTGGGATAGTGTGTGGAAGGGGAGGGGCTGAGATACACACACAGCGCGGTAGCCGCGGTCTAATTCTGCCACTGCCGGACCTCTCTCCATAACAGGACGTTGGGTGCATGCGTTTTCCCATCCCCTCACATAAGGCTTCCTCCTGCTTCGCTCCTCCTTTTTCTCACGTCCCTCCCTTCTTCCTCAAGTCCGATCTCGCTCCACACTCGCCTAGTTAAAAAAAAAAACAACAAAAAAAATCCCCATCACAACTAACTCAAAGAGTGGTGATGTGGAGTTTGAGGGATTTCAGGATTCTTGTTTAAATTGGATGTCAGGGCTTCCGCAATGTCGACACATGCTCTGCCATCGCCAACACCGCGTCTTGGTCTTCCTCGCTTCTTTTTTTGGAAAATAACTGCGCAGACGCTTTGCCTTGGAAGTGAAATTCGCTCATCATTTCCCTATAGTGCCTTGTCCCCACCAATCCCCCACACTCCCAGTTGTTTCTCACCTAAATTTCCTAACTCTTGAGATTCCTCCCAACACACTGTGGACGTACCAAATCAGCTGCTCACGTTCGAATAACAAAAGCACAGTGAGAGTATGCCTTTTCAACGTTTTTAGACAACAGACCCAATTAAGAGTTTTGCCAAGATCAAATGTCAGGACTGACAGGCAGAGTCAAAGAAACGTGGCTTCAAAGTTAATTACAACCCCACAGTGAAAGGCAGGACATGGATTCACATGGTGCTTGCAAAACATAAATGTATCTACAGGTGATGTCAGCATGCTGCGCTCTTAATGAATTTACTAGAAAATCTAAAATAGTTTTTTTTTTTAACTTTTTAATTAAAATTAGTTGTATCCTTTAGAGTTAGTCTTGAGTGGACTGACAAGCTAAAATGGTGGCAAAAAAGTAGTAGTGTTTTGATTAAGGGATACTTACATTCACATACAAAATAGAGTAAATTCAGGCAATATGTGTGAATTCACATATACCTTCCCATTACAGACATCATCAAAACATAAACCTAAAAATAATGTGACTCTAAAATCCTGGAATATGGGATTTCACACAGACAGGCAACTATGTGCGCACTATTTACAATTGTTTTGCTGAAAGGAATACATTCTGACAAAGTATAGTATATTTTAAATGATTTGTTTTTTTTTCTTTTTCAGTGATCACAAGCTGAAAGCCAGTGGTAATAAATGTATCTGTATTTATGTGATCAGACATATACAGAGGTTTCGTGTTACCTGATTATATAATGTTGTACATGTACAATAAATCATGTATTAAGACCTGTTAATATGTTACAATAAATAGTCTTGCATGTGCATATCTACATCATTTTAAACAAAATAATTTATTATTCTACATTAGCTAGCTGCACTCTATTTATAGTCTAGCCAATACACAGTGAAATGAATTATTTCACGTCCATACGTCCCCTTATAAACCACATCTTTGGCTCAACACAAAATTCATATGGAAGGATTTATAAAAACATAAGCCTTGTAGAACAGCGGTGTTAAGCATGTTTGTCTTCTCTTCATAAATCTTCCTACATGTCACCATACAGCCAGAACATGCAAACCTTCTGAGATGCGAAACATCTCTCACACTCATGCACACACACACACACACACACACACACACACACACACAGCAGCTGTGACTCTTCAGGCAGATAGACACAATGACACATAGACGTACGGAGAGTACCGTGTGTTTTAACACTCCTTTTATCAGCATACGGTGTCTTCTCAGACTTTATTATTATGAGATGTCTTCCGAGACTAATGATAGATTTGTTACAGTAGTTTTCATTCCGGACTCTTCTTCTTTACCGTCTTGTTTCAGACAGGCTGAACAAACAGACAGCCCTAATAGGCACGGAAAGTCTTCCACTCAAATCCAATGCACAGGCGTAGAACAAGGCACTTCAGGTGAATCGCTCACCGATGAACACACACACACGGACATACACACGTTCGCACGCAGACGTGGACACATGCCCGCACACAAACACGCACAAGAGCACACGCTAACAGAATACATGTTAGAGAGAGGACATCAGGCTTTTGATGGGATCTATTTCAGACACAACACCCTGTTGAAAGGCCGAAATATGCAGTCATACCATAGCTTTTTCCGTGGCCTCATTAACTAATATCTCTCAGAAAGTGATGTGAAGGACATGCGTGGGGGAGTTACGGGATGATCTAAGAGGCAGCTCGGACCAGAGAGCCGGATGCTCTCCAGTGTTGTCACAAGCCATTTGCTGACCTTTCTGTAAATGTTTATTTGAAAAAAGCTAAACGCTCGGGTCAGGCCTCGCCGTGCTCGGCTTTGATCATCCTCCTCCTCCTCCAGGCCAGACAGGGCCCCTGAATACCTCTGACAAATAGCAGGGGAACTGATGAACTTCAGGAATCTCCAATCTTGTCAAGGGGAGGGGGGTTGTAGTGGTGGTGGAGGAGAAGGCTCTATTCGCTGGAAGAAAATGGGGGGCAGGGCCAGGCCGGGCGGGGAGGGGAGGGGGATAGACGTGAGGTGGGGTCAATACAAACGATACGTCTGATACACATTTTAATATTTTAGCGCTAAGTGTGTCTTTACGGAAAGGGAGATGTCGAGAGGTTGAAAACATCTCCGATAACATAATGTGCCTCTCGTGTGGAGAGCTGGAGGCGAGCGGGGGTGGGTGATGGGCGGGCAGCGTTTCTGTGCGAGCGGATAATTAGGGTGCATTCACACACACACTTTGGCTGGCTTCAGCCTTGAGGATTATAAGCTGCAGTTTCTCTCGGTGTGGGCTCTGACTTTTAAAAAATGTTGGAGTAAGCTAAGCCTTGCTGCAGCCAGTGTGCAAATGCAAGAGTCTTTCTATTGTTTTGTTTTAAGATGGGTTATTCGCTCTTTTCTGTTTGTCAACTGACTGAAAGGAGGCTCAGGCTTGCTCTGCAACCAACAAAGCACTTGCTTTTCAGTTGCAGTTGCTTTTCAAGACGCCAAGTGCACTAAGTAAAAATATTGACAAAAAAGAATATGAACTACCCCTTTTAAGCCAAAGAAAATCAAATCCATGATGCATGGTGTGCTGAAATAACCTATAACTGAAAATCCTTTTAATATTTTGAGGTTTTTAGGAGGAATATTCAGCCTACTACTAGGATTGCACTGAACAATGAGTTTGCAGAGGTATGACAGAGCAAGCCTCTTAAGTCCCTTATGAGTAAAGGGTTTTGAGAGCCAGTGCAATAATTTATGATTTGATGGGGGCCCAGTGAAAGTAGCTACTCTAGTACTGGGAATATTTGAATTGATGTTAGCATCCTTGCAGCTGCATTTGAGTCGTAATGCATATAAAGTACAGCACGTCTGGAAGTGAAAATGACTGTTTTTGTGCATCCGGCAGACAAGAAAAGTGTCTTTCTTCAGCAATGTTTCTCAAGTTAAGGAACACATCTCAGAAATAATTTCAATATTTTCAAGATACTGGAGGCCTCCATGATGATGAATCCAGCTAGTGCAGTAAGTGGTTGGTGTGGTGATGATTCCCAAACTCCAGAAGCCAATTCTGACTGTGCCAGGGCTGACTGCGGATGGACCTTTGGTAGGGTCGATGTGCGGTTGGCCATGGCCTCACGATGGGAATGTTGGCAGGGTTTCCTCAGCCAATTCCACACGATAAGCTCCTTTACCCTGCTGAAAAAAAGGTTGACCAGTTCAGACCAGCTCCCAGCTTGACATAGTTTAGCTGGTTGACCAGTTCAGACCAGCTCCCAGCTTGACATAGTTTAGCTGGTTGACCAGTTCAGACCAGCTCCCAGCTCGACATGGTTTAGCTGGCTGACCAGTTCAGATGAGCTCCCAGCTTGACATGGTTTGACCAGCTAAAGCTATGTTTTGAAAGAGCTGGTAGCTGGTCGACCAGCTCAATCTTCAAGCTGGACAAGCTGGCATAGCTGGATTTCACAGCAGATATGGGAAGCTCCTTCAGTGTATCCGCATGCAGGTGTACTGAACCAGAGGTGGAGGAATGCGGACTGAAAAAGAAGCAGTGGACAGCAGCATGTGCAATATTGATCCTTACAGGAAGGCATATTCCACTTTTCTTTTCTCCTTACATTATTTTATTTTTGTTTGACCTCATATTCATAAAGCTATCACACACAAATACACACTCTTATCACACCTCAGCAGCATGCAAAGGCAAGAATCTGACCAAAAAAGAACCGTGTACTCCAGACACAGGAACACAAATTAACTCCCACAAACTGGTGTGACATGGTGTAGCTCTCCAAAAGCAAGCAACCCACCCAAAACAGACCGTGTACACGGTCCATAGGAGTACTTCCTGCTTGCAAAACCGTGACCGGCCCCATTTTCTCCAGGCAGTTTGTCCTGTCTTTCTGTGTACTGCAGGTTTTGGGGCTTTTTTTCCCCCTTCGTATTTTGCAGCACGATACTTCCGATAGGTTATCTCATGTGCAACAAAGTTATTGAATCACACGGGCCGTTGGCCATCTGCAGAGAGAGGATAACAAGGCCGTAGGACCGACAGCCACCCAATCACAACCAACAAAAAAGCAGGTTACAGCTGATCGTCACCTGACACTGTAGCATTTCAGCTTGCGACGACACCCCCCCCCCCCCCCAGGAATTATGATTGATGACCCCATTACTGTCTGTGCATACCACTAACACTAAGCTCTTTCGCTGTAGTTATGAATCATACAATGGCAACGTGCACCTGAAATTTTATGGATTGAGAATCTGAGGGTTACAAGACAAGCAGGCTTAAGCACGGAGGTTTCCGGCATGCCCAAGGTGAATTCAAATGCAATTCAGTTTATTGCTGAGGAAAGATTTGAATTGATCCACCTGCACACTAACAGCATGGGTAGCCTGTCTTTTAGTGTTAGTCAGAGGACAGATTTTACACAAACCACTCTATGTTTTATTCGTATTACTTGTACTGTATTCCTCTTTATGTCAAACACATGGCATGGATTCACTTTACAGTTTTGCATTTTGCAGACAGCCTTCTGAATGACGCACAAATATATATATATATATATATATATATATATATATATATATATATATATATATATATATTCTTTACAAGCAATCGATTTATACAGTATGATATTTACTCAGTTACAAGGCCACTTCCTTTGCCATTACGCTGTACTACTGCTCCTAAATGACGATGTTAGAGAACTGGATTCAAACATGGATTCAGACTATGAATTCAGATGGTAAAGATTCAGACTATGGATTCAGATGGTAAAGCTTCAGACTATGGATTCAGATGGTAAAGATTCAGACTATGGATTCAGATGGTAAAGATTCAGACTATGGATTCAAATGGTAAAGATTCAGACTAAGGATTCAGATGGTAAAGATTCAGACTATGAATTCAGATGGTAAAGATTCAGGCTAAGGATTCAGATGGTAAAGATTCAGACTATGGACTCAGATGGTAAAGATTCAGACTATGGATTCAGATGGTAAAGATTCAGACTATGGACTCAGATGGTAAAGATTCAGATCTTGAAAATAATTTGCAGGTACGTGCAGACCCTCCTTTACCAACTTCCTCTCTTTCTTTCACGGAGAAGCATCTCATAATTTCAATATTTACATTTCATGGAAAAGTCTTCATGCTATCGCTGCTTTTAACCATTACATTTAATCACAGAAAATAACCCAATTGAACTAAAAGGAATTATTACAATGTCAAAACAGGACAAAACAAAACATTAAGTTCTTCATTTTAAGGAACATAATGAGGTTATAACAATTGCGATGTCCCTGCATTTAGACTGGGCATACAGGATATCTTTTGAAATTGGTACGAATTGGAAAAAGCTCTTCCAATTATCCATCGTTTTATTGTCTAGTTTTTTTCTTCTGCAATCTACTTCTGAATAAGCTAGATTGTTTCCATTTAAGGCATGTACATCATAATGGACAGTTACTCCAAAAACTTTGAAAAAATGTAACGTCACTGATACTGTTACAGTATGTCTGTACGGTACTTTCAGGGGTTTTGACCAGTTCATTTCTTCATGGATTCCCAGGCAGTGCACTGCCATTGTAGCCTTGAGCAAGGTACTTAACCTCAATTGCTTCAGTAAATATCCAGAAATAAAAATGTATGTATGTTATATGATTGTAACTGTTGCACATTATGTTAAAGATTACTCAATAAAACGTGCTTGCAAAAAAATGTGCGCAATAAAAATTTCCCTGGCTAAGGGAATCTGCCAAGAAAAAATGTAATAACTCACAGCCCTGGTTTCTCAGAAAACCAACACTTTTTGTTTAAAATCTTAACGGGACATTTGGGGTCTGAAATCTGCATGAAAATGTAAATCAAGAGGATATCCAATAAACCTGGACTCCAAACATGCATGTGATTGTAGCATCTCCTTGTTTTGTTTATCTTTGTTTTGACTGTAATGGTCGCGTTGGACTCCATTAATGTTTGAAAAACATGACAGAACACACAATGAAAACTTGGAACATTCTTTTAAAACTGCCTCTCTTGCTGACTGAGCCAGTAGAGCAGTGATGCACTCTATAGTGATGTCCAGATCAAATCCAAAATGCACCTGTGTCGATTGAGGGACCCCCCCAAGAGACAGTGTGGGCGGTCTGTAGCGTAGTGGTTAAGGTAAATGACTGGGACACGCAAGGTCGGTGGTTCTAATCCCGGTGTAGCCACAATGAGATCCGCACAGCCGTTGGGCCCTTGAGCAAGGCCCTTAACCCTGCATTGCTCCAGGGGAGGATTGTCTCCTGCTTAGTCTAATCAACTGTACGTCGCTCTGGATAAGAGCGTCTGCCAAATTCCGATAATGTAATGTAATGTAAAACAGTGTTCATATGGGCATGGCATGGCATGGTCCAGTCCAGTCAGGGCAGAATTCTGACAGCATAGTATCACCGTCATTATGGCTCAATACGAATTCCTGTGGTTTGGTCAGCACCTCTAGTCTCCCTGAGGTGTGCATGTGGTCTGTGCATATCGTCTGCGCAGTTCTTCAGTACAGTAACACTGGTGGCAAAGCTGACAGATTTCAGAGTTTAAAAGAAGCAGCTGCCTAACTGGCAATCAAGAAGCCATGAAATACCATTGCCAGAATTTGCTGCAGCGTTATCACCAGATCCTTTAAAAAAAAAGCTAGATTAGCTTGAATGAACATTTGAAGTTGTGGAGAGGGTAACATCGCTATCTGGCAAATCGGTTAAATTGGCAACACTGACTGAGCTGTTTAGCCTAGACATCTCTAGCTGCAGCCTAGGCTGTTATTAGCTGGCTTCGACTGGTTGTTATCAGCAGGGGGACACAACTGGTGATTCTGACCTTTGACTCATTCGAAGGTTAGCCAGCAGGGTGGTGACCTTTTAATAACAAAACAAACAAAAATATAAACCCCTCTTGTTTATACTCGCAGCATCCCTCAGTGGATGAAGCTGAGGTGAGATTGAGTCCACATGACTTGTTTGTAGACAAACTCTGTATACAGCGTCTGAGGGGCATCCTGCTTGCTGTTCAGGACGGTCAGACACTTGTTGATGTATCCCGAGCCCTCTGGAATGGGCCAGTCGCCTGGGACAAACCATTTTCACAGGGAGGGTGGTGCACAGCAAATCTCCTGTGCCCCTTTAGCCATCTGCCGGCGGTGGGAGAGCTCAGGGTGGGAGGGTGGGTGTCCAAACACGCGGCGGGTAGCGATCCTCATCACTGAAATATTAATGCCCAGTTTTTCCCCACATCAGCAAGGCGTAATTTGATTGCCAGTTAAAATATGCAGGTTTATGCTCGCAGTCCCCCCCCCCCCGTCCCTCCCTCTCCCCGTAGCCGCGGCTTCCCCCGGAGAGTGCGACGGAGAGAGCGGCGCTGAGACGGATGGTGCCACTGCTTGGCCTGGTAAAGATTGGGGGTGCCGGCGCGCAGCGGGGCACGTGTTCGGAGCCGCGAGCGGGGGAGTCTCACCGGGCCGCGGCGCGTGGCCCACATCCATCTCTGTACCCGGGGAGATAAATGAAGAAACGGGCCCCAGACTGTGGCAACACCGGCCCCAGCGACCGGCTCCGCGCTCCAGTCAGGGCTGTGCTGGTGTGAATGTGAACATACTGTACACAGAACCGTCCGCACGGTAATCGCATCAGTGTAGCCATGATACTCTCAGTGGAAATTCATCAAACTCCAATTCATTAAGATTAAGTATGAAAACTGACAATGTACAACACATTAACACCAACTTTGGAAAACATTTTTTTCAACCTTCTTAATTTCTCCTTTTGTTAATAATAATAATAATAATAATAATAATGTTTGTATTATTATTATTATTATTATTATTATTATTATTAGTATTATTATTATTATACAGCAACTATCCTTGCTACTATCTGAACTCTTAGTTTTCTTCCTTTATTGTATTGCAGTGATGTGATCTTTTAGTTACCCTTTGTCTTGGAAGAAAAATTAATTCTCATTTGCATTACCACGTCTAAATGTCAGCCTCCGATATTTTGTTAGACATTAGTAAAGCTGGCAGGGAGAGGCGCTGGATAATTGCACTCAGCCTAGCATAGGGATTTACATAATTTCAGACAGCAATTAAAGAATCCTAGGGAATATTATTCCTGTTCTCTCTCTCCCTCTCTCTCTCTCACACACACACACACACACACACACACACACACACACACACACACTCTCTCTCTCGCATTCTGTCTCCCTCGCTCCTATCATAGCACAAAAGAAGCATTCGTTTACATTAAGCTCCCTGCTCCTTGCTGTTCATTTGCATAAAATTAAAGGTTTTCATGATCTTGAGCAGCAGGGTAACATTTAAAATTCTGTTTTAAAACGCTCACCTTAGAATAATAAAATCTTAGTGCCATTTCCCTGGCTAGTTCAGCACTGAAGCTGCTTCTACATAGTAAATGTCCACAAATCCTACAGCCTGTATCCAAAATCAACAGTCTTCAAAAATGATTCACAATGTTGCAATGTTTTTTTCTTTAACATATGTAAAATGTAAAATTTCTACATAATACCAGGTCATCAGAATAATATGTCTCAAATTTAAAAGAGAGAGCATTTGTCAGCGATATGAATGTGCTACACAATAAAAAGAAAATTAGGTCTGGATTTATTCAATATTTCTCAACATATTTTGTTTTCAAAGCTAAAATAGTATTTTATATGAACCTTAGTAATTGCTGAAGTTGCCTTCCCTTAATTGTGAATGTGAAGAAAAAACAAAACAAACCAATATGTAAGGAAAAATGTCAATTAGACACCCATTGTACACACATTTTCCTGCTAAATATAACCTGGACCCAACCTCATTTGGTTCAGCTAAGGGAGAATTACTTTCAATAGTGGACACTGACATATTGGCTACAGAGATTGAGGGCGAGGTCAATACTCTACTGTAAACATTTAAAAAATGACATTGCCCTGTACTGTATGTCTGATTAGATTCTTACTGGGCCATACTGGGTGGCTGTCTCTGTCCCTCTGGTAATCACGTTTTCCTCTTCAGTGCCGGAGAATCACTGTCCTCCACAGCTGTGTCAAGGCATGGCATCTCCAGGTGCTGTGGAGAGAAGAGCTTTTATTCATTGGGGTTTTTGTTAATTAAGAATCTGGAATATACAGTAAGCACATTTGGCTTGGCCAGCAGGCCTCCGAGTCTTGTTAGACAGTCCACGTCTTTCCTCTTTTTAACTTTTATCTTTTTTTATTTGGAATTTTATAGTTCACAGCTTGCTGGAGTTTAGAGCTGAGTCTTGTCTCTGCATGTTCATTCAACAGTAGTAAAGCTTTTAATTAAGTTCCCTTTTTTATCGTGGCTTCATTTAATGAGCAGAGAGGACTATGTTGACAGAATCTCACAAAACCATCGATTTTGGGTCAAAGGCTGTATAGTGGTGTTCGCTTTTTCACAGATCCAGACAAGTGAGGTTGATAAAAGGCCATATTAAAATATACAGATACAGGCATGCAGAGATATGTGAACTGGTATAGTTTTGTTTTACGTCCTTATACACAGTTTGGCGAGATCAGCGAAATCTTGCCAAACATCTCGGCAAACAGTCTATAAAAAACCCCCCCATCTAACTGCGAGTCCAAAAAAAGGACAAATTACAATGAAATTGAAAGCGTTGTTTGTAAATGTTCTGTTATCGGGGTTTTAACACATCTTGCTCGGGGAAGCCACGGTCACGCCGTACCGCAGCCGGCAGCCCGTCAGCGCGGTCCGACAGGCCGGCGACCTGAACCCCTCCCCGCACGGCGGCGTGCGAGACGGGCGTCCTGCAGGGCCGCCCTAATGAGGCCCCGGTTTATGAAGCCGCGGCGCAGTACATAAACCGGCACTGCGCAGGAGCGGAGCAACCGAGCGGAGCTATCGCTAAAGAAAATATTATAATCATAATGCCCTCCTGCCCGGGAACGGAGCGTGGGGAAGAGCGCGAGGCGTGGTGCGCGGATACAGCTGTGTCTCCCCGTTAATGTTCTCTGGTCCGGTCTCTCTAATTGAGTCCCCACAGAATCTCCCCCCTCACTCCACGCTCGCGCTGATTAGGATAAGCAGGAGCTCGCATCTGCACTCCATCGGCGGAGCCCCTCCTGAACGCGCCGCTCCTAATGACTGCGGTAATAAGCGGCGGTGTCGGGGAAAAAAAAAGGCAGGGAAAGGGGGAAAAAAGGGGGCACTTTGTAAATTTCCTCGGGGTGCGAAGCGGCACAGATTCCTGGGAAATAATCATGCGTTAAGGGCACTTTGGAATGTGTAAATTCTTATTGCGCGCTCGGGGTATCGGTGGCGGAAAGAGAGGGTTTAGTGCCAGACGGCGAGGATGTTCCCATCAAGTAAAGCCATCTGACCTAAATTCCAGCTGTGGGCGCGTCTGCCAGAGCCGGGGCGGGTTTTGGTGTGGCGCGGATGACACATTTGTTACGAGCCGGGGATCACCGGGATTAGTTAAACCGAAGCGTTCTATAAATAAAGAGTCACTTCTGAACAATATTTCCCTCTTCAACTGCTACCCCCCCCCCCCCCCAACAAACACCCTCCTCTCGAATCTCAGGCCTTCCTCTTAGGCGTCACAGCGAATGTTCACACTAGTCTCCCCTCTGCTGTGAAATAAATTGTGACAGTAACTCAATATGAAGTGAAATAGCCGAGAAAGCCGGGGAGTTCACTTGCACTGACAGTGCGGTTTAATTCCTTCTCATGCGAGCCTGACATTTCTGCTGCCACTAAATATTAAACATGTATACCCGCTTCATTTGCATGCGGTAATGAGGGGAAGGGGGAGGGCTGCTACTGGTCAAGCCGTCGTTACGGAGCTCCGCCGGTCATGTGACCTGGGCTCCAGCGGTGGAGGTCTGTGGGATCTATGACCCCACGCACCCCACCTTCCCACCCCCTCCCCAGTGTATTTGGGGGACCCCGCCCAACAGGAGTCCCGCAACCTCCGAGCCCCCCACTCTTTCACCCGCACGCCCCCACGAGAAGGGGATGAGAACGGGGGCTGAATGCTCAAACCGTGCCGGACGGTGCCGTACGCGGAGAAAAACACACCACCGTCAGGAGGGATCAGGGTTAAGTGCTTTGGCTCTAAATGTCAAAATGTCCCTCTATCTGGATAATGCAATATATATTCATGATAAGATAATCCTGGAGGAACGAGCCGGCAATATCGGCTGGGATATTTCAATTGTTGACCTCGGCGCTGAAGTTACAATCAACACACCATCTTTAGGCTGAAGGATATGCTCCATACATTATAATAACATTATTAGTGGGACCCGACCGAGGCCATTATCGCAGATGTATTAGAGGTGGTAGCAGACACATTAGTATGGTGATCAATGTGGAAATATTATTATGGTGGTTGATGATGGGGCTTGAGTCAGTTGATTTTCTCTCTCGAGGAGGAGGAATGCCTTCATTTTGTTTGAAAGTACTTCAAATTGAAAAGGTGAATTACAGGCATAAATTTCATGTAAAATTTACCACGGCTATAAAATACACTAAGTTCCATTATGAAATAGAACAGACTGACCACTGTTCATACATTCAATAAAACAAGTGGTAAAGGTTTTCAGTGTTAAATTATGTATTATTTCAGGGGTGTGATTTGTGTCAGAGATATTTAAATACTGACATATACAAACATACTGTATATTTGTTTATCCATAAGCATATATCTATTTTTTAAAACATGAACTCAAAAGTTTCAGTTTTCTACGATGCACCACAGAAAAATAAAAATAAAAGTAAAAAAAAACACTTCAGTCTCTCCTTTCTCTGCCAGAATCCCTGGCTAAGACTGGAATCAAAAATTTCAAAAAGAATACAACTGTCAGAGAGCTCTGTGAAGAAACTCTACAAATTCATTTTTACTCGTGAAACGATTCTCCACTGATTCTCAGCCGTATTTCTTTTACGTGGGGGGTGGGGGGGGGCTGGTCTGGGAACAGGCAGACTTTCAACAGCGCATCTCTCTGCCCGCCCAGCAGTGAGAGCTGGGAGATTTCCAGTGTCTTTCAGAGGGATTGTTTCGCTTTAATAATATGTATCAGGCCTGTCAGGGCCAATCAAACCCAGATCAAAAACAAAGTTGACTGTCAAAGAGAAACACGAAAAGATCAAAGAGCTCTAGTGATGGGAGTGGGGGGAAGGGGGGGGGGGAGGGGGGGAGGGCTTGCGGGGGTTTGAATAGTGTGTTGGGGGGGTTGCCTCTTTTCCCCTGGTAATGTTCTGTTTAAGTACTGTTAAACAAGTACAGCAGGGCCTGTGAATCCGGTCCACTTACTGGCATCCGGTGGGACTGCATGTCCCGAGGTTTACCCGTAGTAACTTGTCATGTCCGCGTCAAAAGTGCTTATCCATATTTGCCTGAGCAGTGTGGCTGCTCGCAGGTATCTAGTTACCTGTTTCACGGCAACCTTCATCTTCCAGAGCGGTGCTTATGGCGGCGACAAACTAAAGGCAATAACAGGAGCCACGCGCGCCCAAGGGGGTGGGAGCCGCATCGGTGTGAAATCGGCCATTACCGCGTTCTTACGGCGCAAATCACCTTCGATCCGACCGGTCGGCGCTTTGTGACGCGCCCCCGCCGACGCCCCTGCAAAACAATGCGGCCGAACCGATCGACAGAAAGCCTCTCACCGCCGTTCGGCTCCGCCACTCGGTAATTAAATCTCTGTCAAATCCGAAAGGCCTATTGTAAAACATACATTATTTATATCGACCACACTCAGGGAGACGGATACAAATCTGCCAATCATGATAAATATTGTTATCATGTGTGATTCTTATTTGAATCTGCCACGCCGGACGTGCGATGGGTGGTAAAACAAAGGAGGGCGAGCTGCCGTCGGCGTGCGGATTCGGTCCGCTCGTCTTCGTCTCGCCGTGTTTTTGTTTATCGCGCGACCTATGCGCGTTTTCCCCGCGTCAGGACGCGCCAGCCGAATTTCACATAGGATCGCGTACTTTCATTAAAGCGCGCGGCGTGCGGGGCCCGCGCGTGTGGCTACGTTTCCTGACCGCTGAAACTCATTAACCGATCTGAATTACTGATATCCATTAGCCGCGCTTCTCTCTGCTGGGCATCTCATGTCGCAGGAGCTTTAAATATTATTAACATTTTGGAACACAAGCCATTTCTTTGATGCATTAGGGCCCGGTTCCAAATAAATTGGGGAATATTTCACTTAACCACGCAATCAATGTGTTAAAGCAGATATTTTCTGCGTCTAGACACAACAGACTGTCCCTGCACCATAATTGGGGTGACACGCAATTTATTCTCCTCTCACGGACGGCACATAAACAGGAAGCAGTTTTGGCCCCGGCTCACCAGCACACGGAAGAGATTCCTCATACCCACACAGACCGGCTCCAGCGTATAGTAATTTCAATATTTAAACAGATAGATGATACATAATTATTACCAAGAATGATGGGCAGTTGCTGCACTGTACTTTTGAGGGTACTGGAAATAGAACAGGGAGAAGCCCTGTGCAGATATCCTGAATTCTTGGCTGCCGTTCTTGTTTTGTATGTGACAGAGCAGACAGACTTTCTGGTGGTGCTAATACTTAATATCAGCACTGCAACCTTAATCCAAATGCATTCAGATAAAAGCCTTTGTAGATTAAAGTGTCAACAATAGTAATAGGTTTCCTTGTTTCAGGAGACCACACCAGAGAAGACAGTTCCAAATACAGTTTCCCCGCTTGTATTTATTTATCAAATTCTATTCATTATTATTAAGGAGTCATTGCAACAGTATATAATTGCACCATTTTTAAATTCTATCCTGGATAAATAGGTTACAGCTTATGTTGATCATATATTTGGCTCTCAAATCTAATTTGAAGCACTGAACTATGCTTCGGTATGGGTTGAATAAACATTTGTGCTTATCTCTGACTCACAATTTAGTTTGGTTACCTTGTAAAAAGTTTGGTTGTGTTCCACAATCAACAAAAGTGAATGCACCACACTTCTCGTGAAGTAAGACAATAACACTGCATTCATTTGTATTAAGTCAAACTGAGGACAAACATTGATTGAATCCAAGAATTTTAGTCAATGTCCTACGCGTGTTTTCTTTTTATTCTGTCATTGTTCTTGTTTGCAGCTAAAGTCATGGGTTTGACTTTTAAGACGTAAGATTACTAGCTCGGAAAACATTGCACTCCAAACAAAGAGGGCACAATGCTTCACTTCCATCCCAGCTTCTTGTTTGCCCATTTGTCTTTTCTCTTCCACCGGAGTCGGGCAGTAGCTTCCTATTATTTTAATAAGCACTTGGTTTTAATACATTATTGATCTCAAGTTGAACTGAGGGGCACTGCATTAGGACCACGGTTCTAAAGCCCATCTCCGCATGACATTCATGTACTCGTGAAAAATTATACCAATTATGAAATCAACCAACAACTGCCTCAAAAGGCAATCAATTGTCACATTGGAAAGCACTTTGTTTCTCAACGCTATCGGCTTTGCGGTTACACAGAAGGTGTGGGTGGAGGGTGCTTAATGGCTTCCAAATGACCATTTTTCTTTGTTTTTATTTTACGTCCATTACCGTCCAGCACGACCTCGGCGTCGCTGAAACCTGCTCCCACACAGCAAGGAGAGGTGATCCACGATACCCGGGCTACATGCTCCATTCTCCACCACACACCCCATATTTATGAAGCCAATTAGACAAAAACAAACCAGCAGGAGCTGTGCCGGCAGTTTTGAGGAACCCGCCCTGCCAGGATTTAGGCAAACTTAAAGGTGATAAGAACTCATGATTTTACACTTCTCGAATGATTTCTTTGCCCATCTTCACACAGACACACACAACACATTGTGTTGATCCACAAGGATCTGTGTCGGGTCAAGGTTAGCTGTGGATTTAATGTAACTACGTTTTTTATTTAGCTTTTTGTATTTTGACAGCAGAAATAAGTCTGAATCTCTGCTTAAGAGCCTAACATTGATCTCATGGAATTGTTTTGAATGTGTATGCAATAGTACCTTCAATAGAATTTTTTTAAATCTCCATCTCAAACCTGCTTTATCAGCATGGCAGACCTTATGAAGTGTTGCCATAGGATAATATTTTTAAACAGAAAATATAAGACCACTGCCATCATAAACAAATAATTAGATAAGACAAAAGAATGGAAAAAGAACAATGGTCCCTCTCTCTCGCTCTCTCTCTCACTTCCACTCTCTCTCTCTGTATTTTTCACAGCAAATTAAAAACAAACTATCAAACACATGCGTCAACCTCGTACCCCCTTCCACTCGCTCTCCCGTTCCCGTTCCCTTTCACCATTCCACATGACATCACGTCATGGCGCCGGTACAGAGGAAATTAGGAGCGTGCAGGAGGAAGACGTCATGTGTGCTTTGTACCCGTCACTGCGTGGAGCTGGGGAAGAGCCTTGATGCCATGCACTCGGATGACATCCCGCCGTCGCCAATTTAAGACACCGGTTTGGAAAGGGGGGGAAGCTTATTTAAATATTAAACCAAAATCGGGGATGTGCAGGATAGTGAGAGAGCAAGAGAGACAGAGAGAGTGGGGGGGGGGAGGGGCAAGATTTTACACCCACTGAAAAGGTTTTACCTGCCTTGAGTATTGCCAACAAGACTTAGTGCTGTGAAAGCTCCCAGCTTGACATGGTGACTGAGTGTAATTTGCCTTACCACAAAGAGATTTGATTAATTCATTTCCATTTTTCAAGTGCATCTGAGACGGAGGGGTGGGGGGCGGTGGAGTGGGGGGGGGCTGTTTTTAATCCATGGCGTTCCAGAGGCTTCCACCGAGTGCTCGTGGGGTCAAGCACGAGCCACGTCTGCGTGGATACCAGAACGTTCCCCGTGTCCGTTCAGCGACACTCAATCATAGAGCCTCCTCATGCAGAAAGCGGCGACTTAATGCCTGACTCGGGAAAGAAGAGCCGCCCCCCGCGCCTCACGTCCGACTGCAGGGGGTGACCTACCCTGACCGGATCCTCGGACTGTTCAGATATGTCCTCGTGTGGTCTCTCACAAACATGAAATCCAAGCATAAAAGGTACAAATTAGTTATATATTACTGCCTAATGTTATACACCTATAGGATAACACCCCAATGGCAAGCATCTGTACATTTTTAGGCATTTTTCATGCCTTTATTTCAGAGTGTACATGACGTTTCCCAATAACTTGTGTCCTGCAGGCCTTTGCTTTTATCTAAAAATTCTGGCTTCCATACACTTAATCCCATTCTAATATAACCTGTCTGTTTGTGGCGGACATGACTACTGTGTTCTGTAAGTATTGTCCAATTGTCCTATTGCCAAATGACTATTGGTGGCAGCTTGGCTTTATGGAACTATGTTGTCATTTGAACTTGCAGGTCCACAGTAAAATGCCCAGTGTTTATGTATATGTTGAAACAACTATGACACACTACATTTCGTATATTCAGTACTTGACCTAACACTGACAGGTTTGCTGTGTTTAATTCCTAGGTGTACTGTTAAAGCAGGGTTCTGTTACAGAATGTTATGCGTGCTAGCCTTAGGAATTCTGTTTTTATGGTTTCGGGACATAACTACATATATCGGGACATAACTACATATATACTAGACACAGTTCATATTAATGCATAAATATAACAAAAATAAAAAGGTATACAAAATCATGGAAAACTCATCGATTGTCTTTATTTTGCAATGAAATTCACTTAAAAAAAGCTTTTCTCTGTTCTGAGATACACATAGCCGTTTAAAAAGAGGAGAAGAGGAGGGAAGGGAAGGGGGGTAACACACGGGGAGAGAAAACGGCAGGGAAGAGCAGCGGAGGCGCGCGTGAAATCAGAGCGGAGCAAATGAAGTGGAGACGGTAATACAGTGTGTTATAGCGGAGACTGACAAGCCCCGTTCCTCTCCTGAAGCAGCTGAGCTGGCATTAAACAGACAAGACATCCAGCGCGCCGGGTTATGGGCCCGGGAATAATGAAGGAGCGGCCCTCGGCCCAGCCAACTGGAGAATTTAATTTCGTGCAGGTTCCTCCGCAGCCGAGCGTCGCCCCCCATCCCCCACCCCCCAGCCCCGCCGCAGGACCCCACGGCGGTCTGCTGAGCAGGAACGGGCCTGGAGCTCCGACTCAAAGGCCCCCAGGTGCTGCCACTGGAGGGTGGGTGTCAGGTTTTTTTGGGGGGGAGTTGTTGGATTTCTGGAGTGGATTGTTCGATTTTTGGGGTGGATGGGTATTGGGAATTTGGAATTCTGGAATGGGTGGGGGGTGTTATGGATTTCAGGGGGGGTGGGTTGTTGGATTCCTGAGGGTGCTAGGGGGGCCATGGTAATGGGGGAGAGTGTGGGCTAAAGAGGAGAGGGCAGCTATGACAAGCACGGTCCAGAGAAGGAGTAAGAAGGCAATCACTCCTGTTTCTCATTTTCCAGGGCATGGACTTATTATTAAATAAAAGACAGTGAAATGGGTCTTGTCTGACCCAAGGAGCAGTGGGAAGGGAATACTACCGTCTGTGGTTAGTGCCTTTTCCTCTCTCCCGCTCTCTTTCTCTCTATCTCCCTCCCTTTCGCTGCAGAGATACATTGTCTGCCATTACTGAGATGCAAAAAAAAAAAAAAAACATAAACAAGAAAACAGAAATGCTTTCCAGTCACTGCCGCGTGAAAGTATAGAAAGTGTAACATGAAAGTAGAGTCAGGTTTCCATTGGACGAAGGCTAGAAAAGTAACTGCAGCGTGATTTATGTAGCTGCTCCAGGACGTACAATTCCCAGTTGGCAATGTTTCTTTATGTTATTTGTCATCAGGACTTTTTTCTTGTTAGTTCATCGTAAGGGCAATTAAATGAAAAATCGAGCAAGGGATGATGTCCCATACAAGCCAGATCATAAGAAAAAGATTACAATTTCACGCACAACTATATGAAGTAAGATTATGCGTATCATAATTTATGAAATTATATTAGGGAATAACTTTTTTGGTTCAGAGTCCAACAGAAGAATTGGAGCATCTGAAAATAGACGTGTCTTAAAACTGTCACATGCACAGTAACAAAACACTGCTTAAAAAAAGTCTATACTGTACTCTACTTCCCTTACATAAAATAACCAAATTGCAGAACATGCATAGCCTAGGAAACTCAAGAGAGTCTACACATTTCACTGTGACACATGCAGCACCTTCAGGGAAATGTGAACCGTTTGTGACCCATCAATTACTACCCTGTTACGTAACACCTCCAGACAGGAGTGCGCTCCCATAATGTATCCTGGTTCCTGATACAAGGGCACATGGGAAACCCTTCCTGACAGACACCCCTCCCCCCCCTGCCATAACCCACGTCTCTGGTCACGTGATGCCGGGCCACTTTCAGCGGAGGAGTCAGATGAATGTCGACAACTTTGCCGGCTAGAGCTGGAGGCCCCGTGTGCATCTCCCTGGAGTTCCCCTGTCCACTGGCGAAGAACGCACCCGAGTTCCACCCAAATGCACACCCACAGAGGGGGGGCAAGGAGCTGCTGCTCCGCTGGAAAACACCTGCCAGGGGACCGCTGTCAACCCCGCACCCACCGCATCATATATGGTTGAATAATAATATTAATAATACATCATTTGTTATTTAGCTGACTCTTTTACCCAAAGCGACTTACAGGTGATTAGACTTAGCAGGAGACAATCCGCCCTGGAGCAATGCGGGGTTACGGGCCCTGCTCAAGGGCCCAACAGCTGTGTGGATCTTATCGTGGTTACATCAGGGCTTGAACCACCAATGTACCTCAGCCACAAGGCTACAGGCCTTGATGTACTCCCCCAATCTTCTGGAGGTTTGCAAACCCAAAGGCAGAAATGGGGTATCGTCACCCATTGGCTGTACGATGCAGCAGGTTGATGGCTGGGCTTGCGTCTCATTGCCAGTCTGATCTCACGATGGGGCACAGTGGTTCAGTAAGAAATCCAGCTGTGTGATTATATTCATTCATTGACCAAACGCTCTTGTCCAAAGCGACTTACAAGGCTATTATAATAAATAATGCCCAGTGAAAATAACAAGGGAGACTACAAGCAGCAGAGTGGAGCATAAAGTAGCACTGTAGATATTAATTGCAAAGCTGATAGGACTCGGCCACTGCAACACTTCACACAACATTCTTAGAAATAAATTACATTACAATATCACAACAAAACATATTGCTGCAATTGTAACTTTAATGGTACAACGTGAATTCCAAGGCTGCTGTGAGTAGTTCTAAGGGTTTGGGGACTGTTGGTAAACCGTCTGTAGGTTTTAATTTGTTGTGGGCTGGGTGAGTGAACTTGGCTGAAGGGCTCCCACCATGCATTTCAAATGACGCAAATGATGCAATTTTAAACAAACAAGTGAAACGAAATATTAGATAAAGACTGTTTCTGAAACAAAACTAAGTGCTCGGCTGTCGAGGCATGCAAATCGCAGCTCTGTGCTCGCTGCAGTCCCCCTGCCCGGCCTGTGAAGACGATTACCGACTGCTCATTGATCTATCCTTATCTGATTGGAGGGGATGGGGAGGGGGGCGATGAAGGGTTTTTTATCTGATTAATGATGAGTGAGAAGATAGAGATGGTGGGGTTAGGGGGCAGAATGCGATTACGGCCGAAGCTCGCTGACTTCAGTTATCGCGCTCAAACGATCCCTGGCACTCTTCTAAAAGCAGCCGAGAGAGGTGCATTCTGGGATACATCCATGTTTTCTTGGCGGGGGGCATGTGGGGGGAGAGTGGCCTGACCGTGCCCACATTAAACAGCCCTGGAGGTACACAGTTAGCAGGCCTGACTGTGCTTCCTGTTTCTGCGAACCTGCTAAGGTTCAGTGTCTTTAAGTGGAAGTAATTGCTGGGGTGCATGCTCCATTAAAAAGCAACTATTTAATACAATAATCATTCAATTAAAAAGCCCTTGTAGCAGCTGCCACTGCAGATTTGGATCAACTGAATATTTTATTTGCGGCAGGAAGTGAAAAACATATCGCCGAGCATCACCGGGAGGGGGAAAACTGTATCTGTGGGAGACGCAGAGATATTATCCAATCTTCAACTTCAAAAGAGTATCCTTTGATAACAAATGAGGGAGCTGCATGTTAATCACCAAGGTGACTGAAAGACAATTTCTGCCGAAGGGTATCTAAAATCAAAATGATAAGGAAGCGTTTTGTCTTGAGTAGTACTGTGTAAAATGTCTCTAGATGTGACCATTATGCTTCCTCTAAATAAATTTTGCAAAGATGAATAATCTCAAGCCATTTGAGTCAAGGATGCATGCATAACAGTCTGCATGCTGACTAACAGTTTTGGGTTTAGATCTTGATTAGATATTCCACAAACTGTGAAAGTGCTTTGCTCTGGTCTGGGTGAGTTCCTGAAATAACTACTCAAATTTGACTTGTGCACCCATTCAACATGCCCGATGACATTTGATTTGTCCAGCTATCAGTTCAGACAGCGATATTAAACCCAGAGTTATGCTAGAACCCCCCAAAATGTGAAGTTGATTATGAAGCAGCAGTAATGAAGGACGTAATGAATTAATGTTTGTTTTTCCCGCACCTGATTGGCTCATAGCTTAAGTCCCCTTTCAAAACCATTGGTCTATTTTTCACTTAGCAGATGGATAGCTGTTCCATACTAAGTGTGGGATAAGCAGTGCTCAACTGTTAAAGCCATTTAGGGTCTATTGCTTCACTCGTTAAGCCTTGACGTTTAAATGCACCTTTCACACAGTAAGATGAATGTACCATCACTGGGGACAAGAGTAAAAATGTAAAAGAAAAGAGGGAAAGGGTTCTGTCATAAAAACAGACAGCGAGGCATTAACTGTTTAGCACCACGGCAGACAGCGGTCGAGATGGGAATACAACAGTGTCATTACTGCCCAACCCAGCCGAGGAAAAGTTCCGCTCAAGTATTTCGCCGTTTTACGCAGAGGAAACGTAGGAGTTTTATGCAGATGCAGCATCATACCGCGCAACAGAAGAATAAGCTTTAATAGGAGTCGTAAAAACAAATGTGCCTTTCAATTTGTCCAATTAAAATAACAAAATGTAAACACCAAAATGTGTGTAAGATCATTTCCCCTAACCACAGGACTAAACTCGGGCAAAGGATGAAATTCAGACTCCTGAATTGTGTTCCCAGATCCTGCATGCAGAGATGAATGGGAGGTGGAGTTTTCCGGAATGCTTACAGTGTAGTTTCCCACAGCCAGGAACAATGCCCTGGAATGGGAGTGTAAGTGCGCATATGGAGTGATGCTGGTCATGTCTGCCCTTTGACCTTTCTCCTTCGGTATGACACCCCCGCTTGCAGCCGCCAGATGTGTCCCCCCACCCCGAGCCCCCCCCCACACACACCAGCAGACATATCTGCCCAACTGCATCTCCTCTGAAGTGAATTTCCTCTTCAGCACTGTAGGTATCACACATACATGTCATGACATTTCAAAAATATTATTGCTCCGCGGTACTGTGCACCAGCATATGTTCAACCATATGTTCAATTAAATTAAATGCTCATATAAGTACAATATTATTTATGCTCTTGAAGAAAAATCCAAACAATAAATTGTCAATGACGCCCATTGTCAGAGCTTGGGTCTTGCGTCTTGGACTCCCTAGAAGACGGGAGAAAGGATCCTTCCAGAGACCGAAGGGCATGAAGGCTCACTGAAACTGCTGAAATCACATTGCATTTGCCAAGGTTACCACTGACGGCGTATTAATCACCATCCCGCTAAATTAAAAAGTATCATCCCCATTAAAGAGGTTCCCGCTTACTGTACACTTTAGCAGTTAGTTGTAAAAGCAAATCGTGAGTGTAATGATAAAATGGCATTAAATATCTTTACATCTTTACTGAGATCATATGGCTCTATCGCTGAGTCTCTCTACAGAGCTGTCCATAATGGGGAGAGCACAGCCTCCTCCGATTATTTCAAAATGGCCGCATATACTGGCCCTTCATAGCTTCTTCATAATAAGGTTTATAATGATGTACAGTCAGTCAGTATTAAAGCTCTGTAAGATGGAACACTTTAATACTCAGCCAAACAACACAAATATGTATTTTTAGATAACTATTATTTCATGAAAGATTTTTGTGGCTCCATTTTGGATTTTTTCCTGACAATATCTTGATAGAGCTCAGACATCAGTACATAGGCTCATCAATGTACTGCCTCCATCACTAAGGTACACCAGACTGGCTACCACAGCACAACCATTAATGCAACAACCAAAACACAACCAACATTTTCCCTTTTTTGTTGTATTGTACCCAGTTGTACTGTGCCTTTCAGTGGTTTCAGCTGATATGAGATGTCCACATATTAGTTTTCTTCTCCTCCAACACAGCACTGCCCCCCCAACACAGTACTGCCCCCCACCCCCCAACACATGCTCTCTCTCACAGGGAGCCCTTTCAGCCGAGGAGAGAATTACTCCTATTCTTTGTTTTATTATGTTCAGCAAATTAATAAATGGGAATAGCTTTGGAAAAAATAGATATGAAAATGTGTACTTTGCATTTATTAAAAAGCGCATTCTCTAAAGGTTACAAGCAGCTATTGTAGCGGTACAATCGGTGAAATGTAATTAAAGACAGTGTTAGAGAGAGCCTCAGATAAAGCTGCTGGTGCCATTACCAGCTCCCTCTTGTAATATTTTGTCTTCCCCCCTGAAACTTATTCTCTCTGAACTAATTTTGCATGACATATTGCATTTCTGCATCAGCTATCATGAGGCTACCTGTGAATTAAACAGGGGTTGATATACGGCAAATTTGCAGATTACATTTCGGACATGCAGATATCTCACATTCTCAGTGATTTATTAATTCCAGCAAAACAAAACTCACAACATCACTTACAATTGCATTTCCCCCTGCTCCACGCGGGCTTGCGTGGATGGAAGAATTACATAAATGCATATAAAAATGAAATGTTAGGATGATGGATAGACAGACAGTTATATGGAATAAAGCACTGTGCTGTGAAGACCAGAAATGTAAACCATGAATAACCATGAATAACCAGAAATTTAACATAATGTAGTACTGTTATCAATGTTTGATTTAAGCCAGAAAATGAAATGGTGGCTATTTCCCCATTATGTATAAATAAGGAGAATGCCATCACAAAATACATTTGAATATTTTTTTTTGTTTGTTTTATTTTGTCTTAGAGTATATTGATATTGAAATGTATGGTTTGGGTCTTCCTCTGAAAATCCATTAAAGTTATAACTGCATAAAATGTTTTTTTTACTAAAATGGACACTAAATTAATTAAGTCATTATCTGTTGTCTTCATCTCGGCAGATTTACACTTTAAAAACAGTCTTCTTGGGGTGGGGAAAGTCCAAATAAAGGTGACTTAGGATAAGTTGATTATTCCATAATACCTATATATAAATATACTAATTATTATAGCTTAATATAATTATGATGTATAATTTTATTGCAGGTATTAAGTTGTTTGTATGACATGATAAGAGATTCACTGAATTTGTGCAACTAAAAAAGGTCAGATGTTTATTCCTGAAGCTGAGTATGATGAGATGCCACAGCAACGTTATCTCCCAAGAAACTACACACAGTAGTGCGACTGTACATTCACAGAATAAGCCAGACGTGCCCCTCCCCCCAATTAACCTTAAAACTTGATTACATATACACAACGTGCATAAGGTTTACAAAAAAATGTGAACACACCTCAAGCTTGGGTGGTTGTCTAAAATAGCAAAAAACAAAGCCTAAAATATTCTTGAATTTGGAGGCACACAGTCTTAGTTCAGGGTCAAATTCATGTTCAATTTCATTTCGGTAAATAGACACACGTTGAGCATGTTTAATAGGCAGGTGTAGCTAATAAATTATGAAAATATACCAGTTATCAGGTTGTAGGTTCAAATCCCAGCCGGGGTAGTGTGTATCCTTTAACATGGTGCTTATTCTGAATAGCTCCAGTACAGTAAATATCCATCTGTGTAAACAGATTACACTGCATGTGAAATGCAAGCTATATACAGTAAATCATCCTGGATTATGTTGTCTGCTAAGCCAATATTTAATGTCATTTGGTATTGAATGAAGTCTGAGGTTTGTTTTTAAACCATTATAGTGCTTCGTCTTCAGAAGAGGACAGGTGTGTGTACTTACTCACGTGGGATTTATTTTGTCCATTTCAGATCATACTATGAACTTAAAGTTAAAATACCAAGACGATGACCTGCATTCACAAAACTACTTGTGAATGAAACTAGCGCTAGCTAGTTAGACAGCATAGGCATGGTGGAAAACCCTGTCAAATCTCTACCAACCTCAACTACTTAATCTTATGAGTTTTCCAAGACATCAACAGATCACCCTCAACTTCATACAACAGTGAATTGACGTATAACATTGCTGTATAGCCAACGGAACCTTTCCAACTCCCTTCTGTAAAATAGTGGACATAATTCATGTTACATTTCATCCATTTCCACTCTTGAGCGGCACAGCCCATCATGAGAAAGTAGCTCCTGAGAAGGTCATAGCCAATCACACAATGTGACCTTCTCACAATGCCTATAAGTGGTTTTACAGTCCACCACAGCCTGGGTGGCTTTCATTGCCCGTTACCAAGCAAAAACTATTCAGGGGGGGGGGGGGTCAGATTTGTATTAATATTTCCACTTCAGAAATACAATTTATGAAGTAACTACTGTATATTATTACACTTTTACATGTGAACTCATTCTAAAGTCGTGTTGACCATCTTACTGTTAAATCAACTCAAATATTGTTTCATACAAGTTAATAATAAATAAAATAATAAAATAAACTTAACTTCTGAGCTTTATATTGTACCTCAAAATTTGAGGTAAACATATACATAAGAGAAATTAGGTGATAATATGCGTAAGTGTCCAGACCATATGCCAATAAGAACAAGAAATCGAATCGATAGTTTAAAGAGATTGCATGCTGGGTAATGTGCTTCAGAAAAGAGACATTAATCATTCATTATTATATCAACCAAATAATTTAACCAAATATGCTGATTTACTGTATCTCCAAAATATTGTTATTAAGAAATGGTGGTTTGTTTTTGGATTATTTGACACAATGTTGAGAGGTATGCAGGAAAATAAACATTGGATGAAAATTGTACAGCTTGTCTTTTTCAAAGGGTCAGTGGGGATGGAGGGTTTTTCTAGCTGGGGGACATTGAGTCTAGTGGAACTGTATGTACAGTAGTACCTTTATATTTGAAAAACCATGCTTCATGTGAATCCTCCGAATAGGCTCTCCAGTTTTACCTCTGACAAACAAATTAATAAAAGGAACAGGGAAACAGGGAAAAAAGAGAATAAATGTAAAGGTCAACAACTGTTAGCCTGATTTAGCAATAAGTATTGTTAGCCATGTTCTGAGTTCAAGGAAAGTCTCCATGGAAACTATATTCTGTTTATGCCATTTTAAAGATTGTTCATGCACAGCTAGGTCCAGAGGTATTGGAATTTGATATTATCTTGATAAGCATACACAAAAATCTGGATTTTACACCAGGGTGGGGTCATTGTTCTGCTGCAAGGTGAAGTATTGTCCAATGACGTTTGAGGCATCTGGTTGGATCTCAACAGATGTTTCTGTATACCTCAGAAAAATGATCTTGTTGCTGCTGTCAAGTAACATTATCAAGGAAGAGAAGTGAGCCAGTTCCATTGGAACCCATACATGATCAGACCATAACACTCCCTCCACCATGCTACACAAGGGGATTTCTTAGATCATGAGCAGATTCTTTTTTCCAGGTTAATAATTATCTGTCTGTCAGACATTGTTACAGATCTCTACTTTTTTTTGCAAACTCTAACCTGACTATTCTGCTCTTGAGGCTTACCAGCACCCTTGCATCTTGCCGTGAACTGTGAGCATAATTCTCTCTTTATTTAAGTCTCTGACATATCCATGCGAACATCCTGGAGAGTGTTCTTGGTCTGTTTGACAGTTGTAAAAGGGTTTTTCTTGACCATTCAAGGTATTGTTTGGTTATCCACCACAGTAGTCTTCCATGGTCTACCAGGTCATTAGCGACTGCTGAACTCACCAGTGTGATCCTGCTTTTGATTTTGACACACGCAATGTTTTGGCTGTGTATGATAGGATTATTCAGATTTTTCAGCCTGTATTACAGCAGTTAAACCCTTCTTTAGTACTGATGTTGAGAGACAACAGCAACTGCCTCCAAATGCAAATTTCACACCGATGTATAATCAACTCTAGACGTTTTGCTAGCTTTCTTGTGCATGAACTAGTGATGCAAGGACACACAGCTGGCCAAGGGACAACTGATCATCCAGTTGTTTAATTACTTTTGGTCTCCTAAAATTTGGAGACTGTGTATATAAAGGCCTTTCATTCGAACAGGGATCACCCAAAATGGATGTAAATATTAAAATTAAAGTCGAGAGTAACATACCAGAACTAAAAAGCTTACTTTCATTGTAAATCTTAAAGTGTAGCTTCTTAAATACATCTATCAAAAGTACACAAACACTGGCAATCGTAACAAAAACTGGCTTTTAAGCCCTCTTTGCATTCCATTCACCTGTATTGCACAGCTGTACTTGACCCATTCAGAAAGGTACATTGTTTACTTGATCTTCACCACAACAATGTTCCCAGCATTGCTGTGCATAAATAATGCTCATAAAACTAACCAGAACAGATGCAATCTTTTGCCGAAATGTGACTGCAAGTTTAAACCCAGGTACTGGGACTATTAACATGCACGTTCCTGAGATATGGACCATACAATTACAATTTCAGACACATAGGTCCATATCATATCCATAAACATGCATGTCGGGAAATACATGTTAATGTGGGATATGGTGGATTCAACTGCAAAGCAGATATTGCTAAAATAATTTTACAATAAGACTGGTAACATCAGTGACCAATTCGGTGATCATCACTCTCCATTGGAAATTATGTTTTCGCCAGTTGGAATGGGACTTCAGAATAGACAGACACATACGTTATCGGCAAAAAGTAATCTTTGCCAAACCAGTGACCAGACTCGTGGGCATGGATGTGCCAACAAAACACCAAAACAAGATTCCCTCCACTGGTGCCCTGGCAGTTTGTTTCTCTAGTTTAATCCCCCACCTCCCCACCCCTCCCGTTTCTTGATGAACCCCAACATTCTTTAATGACTCTCCTGCATAAGAAAACAGTGATAATAAAAGCCAGCTGGGCTAAAAGTTGAGCGAAAGAGGAGATGATTAAAGAACCTTATTAAAAGCAACCCTGTAGGACAGAGCACGTGACGGAGGCCACATTACGAGGCCTGATCCTTTCAAATGACACCACGGTTTCCCGAACACGCCGAAAAAACCTGATTAGGGTGACAATCACTGAGTGATACTGCAAACCTGTTAATAACATGAAAATTAGAAGGGGCTCATGCAAAGAAAGGAGATTAATTTAGCTGGAGTCCATCTCGCGCAAATTGCGAAGTTGTGAATATGTTCTCAGATAATGAGCCTTCCTACTTGTCAGCTCACTTGTCATTCTCTGTAATTAATGTTAAGGAAGACTCCTTCCTGATGGTCGGTATTACTCATGTACCAAGAAAATTTCTTCGGAGAAATAATTTACATTTATTATCATCAGTCTGTTTGTGTGGTTTATTTCGTGGCGGAGTAATTTATTGCAGCGCCATTTCGCTCGCCTTGATTAGTCACTCGTCAGACTGAGATGTAATTTTTTTCTTCAGATGTCTGGGGCAGGGAAATTGAAAGTGTTGCGGCATCACACCGGCTCTTCCTGCCTCTCTCTCTCTGTCTCTCGCCATCTCTGCAAGGTGCTGCTGATGGACATTGTTAAACTTCGCAGTCGCAGTCAAGGGGAGAGAAACACACACACACACACACACACACATTCAAATTCACACGCCCAGCTACAGCAACAGTGCACAATCACACTTGCACGCACACACATATTTACATTCACAATCACATAAACATACAACCAGGGGCACGGACACATACACACAGATGCATATGCATATGCAAATGTTTCCATGATACACAATCACACACATACAGCACACATACTGTACATGCACATGCAAAAATATGGATACAGGATGCCTGTATATACATAGATATGAACACACGAGCATATAATGACATACGTATGCACACACGCACACACGCACGCACGCACACACCCACCTACCCTCCCACATGCACGCACACCCACACACACACACACACACACACACACACACACACACACACACACACACACACACACACACACACACACACACACTCATACACACTCCATTCTTTGTATGCCCCATTCTTTGAACAGGAATGTTCTTGTTCATTCTCCATTGTTCTTGTTGAGTTCGGAGTCTCATTCCCTGTAGTACACCCTATAATGTGTCTGATAAACAGTAGAGTCCAGCCCCCAGTCCTAATGAAACATTGCTTTTTGAAAGGTAATGATTCCCCTCTTGGTCATCAGTGGAATGTCTAATATTTCTCCTCACAATGGTGATCCTGACTGACTCTGGATCAGACCATTACTACAAACAGTAAAAATCTAACAATAAGCAATTAGTCACATTAGAAAGAATAAATGATATACATGACCTGGTCACTATTGGACAACTTCTGATTCTGACGCACATCCAAGACTATCTTTAATCCACTGTGGAAAACATATTCTGACTAAAAGGCCTTTTATGACTGGTAGACTTGTTATATATATAATATCAAGCATTGCTTTCCTAATATTTCTTCAGACTATTTTTTTCTAAGACCTATTTGAATTAAATGGACCTTTACATCATTTTCATGAGTTGTAAGATCCTGGAATGTTTTCTTTTTTTTTTTAAAGCCTGAATTTTCATGAAATTTTACATTACCCAACTAAAAGTAAAGCAGCTCTTGGTCCAGAAGTGGCTACCAAAACAAATACTTGTGCGTAGTAAAAACCATTTCCCTAAATGTCTGTGAGTGCATGTGTGCTACAGTGAGCAGCTGTATGTTTTTTCTATGATTCCAGGCATTGTGTAAGTCACATCACATGCCTAATGAACACATTCATGGTTTCTTTGTCATATTTTTTTTCTGAGCACCAATATTAACTTAGCTGGTCATTTGTAAGTGGAGAAAAAATGAAGTTTGTATTCTCCTGTGTTTTTTAGACAGAGGTGTAAAAATGAAACGAGGTCTCACACCCCAGCACGCCCATAACTCACATAATATCCATCAGAGACGTATATTTAAATCAAGCTTGCTTTGCTTTGCTGTGCTTTGTGTTGGGAAATTTATTAGCCTACTACTTAAATGTATTATTCATCGGAGCATGTAAATAATGCATGCTGGGTTCCGTAGTAAATTAACCCTTACCTTACCGGGGACTACAGGAGTCATTGTTTTGAATGGCAATTATGTCATTTAATTAATGCCGTAATTAATACCGTAATTAGCTTAAATACTCTGCAACCGGGTGCCACCACCAAGCTGTCTTAATTAAAGAGATTGAAGCTTTTTATGTCTTTTTTTTGTTCGGCCTGTTTGCTTTGCTGGGTGGAGTACAACAACTCTTCAAATCAAAGGAATGTTTTTCTTTATAAAAAATCACGGAACATCATAAGTGGATCACACAGTAGAGAACACACAGCACAGACATAGCTTTACTTGTCTGTGCTGTGTTATTACAGTATATAGTTGATTTTACTTATATTACTGCAAATCTGCAAATTAATACTATTTCATTACACTGGGGCTTAATAAATATATACGTATATAGGTTATGGAAGGTAATTGAAAATGTGTATTATATATATACAGTGGGCTCCAGAATTATTGGCACAGTCTGGAGTCTGAGATGGTCATTGCCAAACTTGGATGTTGGTTTCACTTAACCATTTCTGTGAGGATGTATGTTGGGAGTCAGGACTGCAGGACAATCTACCTATGACCAACTCTCAGCTTCCTTGCAACCAGATTTTCTCCCAAAATGTCCCGGTACTTTGTCGAATGCATCATTTGAATGCATTGTGTCATTGATCTTAAATAATGCTCCTAGACCACTGGCTGCAAAAATATCTCCAAAACATCAATGAGATGCCATATTATGGTTCTTTTTGAGACTTGGTGACACAAAGATGCAACTAATCTCAGAACTTCTTAAACTGTGGCCCTTGAGCTCTTTATGGCCTCCCTCACCATTTTCCTCACTGTCCATGGGGACAACATGCCTCTTCCTAGCAAGTTTGCAACCATTCCATATGTTTTACATTGCCCTTACAGTGCTCTTTTGTATTGATAGGTCTTTGGCTTTTCCCATGCTAATGGATGACAAAGGGATTTCGTATACTTGTGACCTCATTTTAATACTCGTGAAACAGGAAGTGATGGAATGACACAATATAGTTCTTGTAGACTTGCATTACAAATTTCATTTTGTTTGATTTTATTTACAATAATTTTGACACCTATGGTCTTCAGAAATAATGACTGAATAGAACATCATTGAAATGAATAAAAATTAAAGTAAATCTATTGAAATAAAAGTATAGTAGGTTTGAACATAGAATATAGATTATCGATGTTATATAGTTGTTAACCAAATCCACCTTTTTTCTTAAATTGTATGAAGGGTGCCAATAATTTTGGATCCCACTATATATATATATATATATATATATATATATATGGGGAAGCAAATCCGATATTACTACTTACAAAATAAGTGCAATTGAATCTGAGACAGATAGTATACCATGCTATTTTATTACTTGGGTGCTGCAGTGAAGCGGGGAGACAGCTAATCCGGGAGTGGAGAGTTTTTATCCTTGCCCTACCTGACAGTGATAGAAAGTGTTTTCCCCAAACTAGAAAAATAGTTGAGAGAAGATGAAATAGCACAGTGGTCAGTGAATACAACGGGACTTGCAGGACTAGACTGGCTGCTTGCCTCATGTTTGTATGCATTGCGTGTGCATCTCCATGAGCCATGTATGTGTGGAACGTGTACCTCGGACACGCGACTGAACGCAAGTCAACCTTTCAAAACAACTTCAACTAAAAGCAAAAAAATTCCTCATAATGTGAAATAAAGCGACTGCTTCTTACATAAAATCACAATAAAATGTACTGTTCTTCCGCTCTTCACAGATGTTCCCACCGGAGATCTTTTATTTGCCTTTTTGCGAAATGAAAGCATACTCAAACAACCACATGTTGGAACTCGTTTGAGCCCGGAATACAAAAAAAGGCAGATAAATGAGTACAATTTGAGCTGAAGGCCTTGCTTGTAATAACTGTCTAAAGGATTCCCGAACAACGTAATACGGTGCTGTTTTAAAAACGCAGCCGGGGCCGGGATGAAAACGTGAGCTGATTAAATGCGATTTGACAACCTTCAGCAAGGACTCTGAGCATCTACCTGTGGACGTGGAAGACCCTGCAGGAACAGACGACCTTGAGGAGGAACGCAGGCTGAGGTGCCTAGTTAGAAGTCCAGACCTCACCGTGGTCTTGAGCTTCAAAGGACGACCCCCCCCACTCCCTCCCTCCCTCCACACACACACACACACACACACACACACACAACATGCTTTTTCTGGGAGGGATGCCACAGTGTACTTGCAGGAACACAGGTATTAACCTTGTGCCAGGGGAGGTAGTTATGATCCTGGGACCCAGCCTGTTATGTGCATTACTCTCAGGATCTCAGATCAGGGAGGATGTCTGAAATGCAGGAGATTAACAGATTGCGGGCACATACACGTATACTTCCGCCAGCCTGTGTTAAATCGCTGTGATTATGGCTGCGCTTGAAGTTCACACGAGGCCCTGGGACGGAAGCTCTGTGTTAAACTGGTGTGGAGGTCTATGTCTCAGGCTCCTGAGATGCACTGACTCACGGGTCTGGAATTCGTACAATTCCAAAACAAAGTGTTATCACGCCTCATTTAAAATATCTCTTCTCGTAACTGGCCGAATGTGTGCGCTGCACGGTTTATACGTACACTGTAAACATCTGGGTCCACGCTTAATGTCCACTGAAAGTGTGTTCATGCTTCACGTCCGTTCCTTGTATTCTTACAGTAGGTCATGAACCCTTATGTTTGGCTTGTTTTAGCATGTGCTAAATTTGTTGCAGTTCCTATGCTGTGTTGCATATTGTCAAATTATTCCAGAAAAGATTTTACAGAAAGCCACCTCTGGTTGCATGGCTGTAGGATTATTAATTGGTAAAATAATGCTTTGCGATTTATTTGATGTATTTTTGCACTCATAACATGCTGTAGGTTCCAAGTTACTATTGTGCCTCCATGCAGTAAAGATAAATAAACAAATAAAAAATGTTTACTGTGGAAAAGCATGACGAGATTTTTAGAAAAAAAGCAAACAGAATTGTACTGTATTGTTTAGTCACACTGCTATCTGCTGCACTGACACAACACTTAGCTCTACACGAGTGGGTTAACACTGCTTCCTATTTGGTTCTCAGTGATTTTATCAATGTCGTTAGAACATTCATTGAACTAAGTGTGAAATCCATCAAGGACTGACAGCTAGCTGTAGACTAATGGCTGTTAGGCGATAATAATTTTTAATATGATTTTTATTTCACTTAATTTCATCTCTTCTTGACAGAGGTCCCATGTCACCAGCAAGCTTTTTCAGAGCCGGGAATTTGTTTATGTAGGAGCCTATTACAGTTACTGCCTTTTCACAACCAAACTGTTGTGGGAGAGAGAAACACAAAAGAGACAAATACTTAAAGCCATTTGAAGGGGCTCACCTGCCATTTTGTAATTGTAATATCAAATATTATGCCAAGAATATAACACAATACATTTTCAACCAATTTTTAGAGAGAAAAATTAAAATAATAATACAATGAAACACTTAAGACAGGTGATCGTAAGGAAATTTTTACTCTTATACGTTTGCAGGATCTAAAACAAACTACCACACTTTCTTGAGGAGCTCTTTTCTACTTTCTTTGTGGGATTTCCTGTTGCCTACATTTGGGGCCGATAACAAATAGATTTAATCCGTGAAATATTGTGTGCTGAGTGGGAAAGGGCCTTCTGTGGTACTGCAGGGTGTGTTTCCTGGGCTGGACCTGAGCCTCAAGCCTGAATGCGTTTTGAGATCCCTGACCTCGACGCCACAGCTTCATCTGATCCCCACTACCACCCCCCAGCTCAGGGCTCACTCATGCAGCTCAGGGACCAGCGATTGTGGGGAAGGGGGGGAGGGGGGGGAGGGTGCTACCAGGACTCTTCCGCCAGCAAAAGGTCAGTTGTTCCTGGCAGGTGAAAGCTGATGTCCTTGTAGCCCCCCTCCCCTTATGAGGACCTGAGGCTGAGGTACTCCTGGTTTGGGGGGATGGTGTGTGCGTGGTGGTATCTTCTGGAATGTATGTGGGCCACTCTATACCCACTTAATCGTGGGTCAGGGGAACTCCCCTAGGTTCACGCTGTATTTGAGGGTCCACAGTTCCCACGCCCACTGGGTCACCCCTACTCACCGTCTCACACTTTGTCAGGGACTAGCCACAAACCCCCCATTCCCCCAAAAAATGGACATCATTGTTTCTTTGTTCATAAGCTTAGAAAACACCTTGATCCATGCTGAATTACTGAACTACAATTCTGTTCTTTAAGATATGATTCATGTATACAGAAGGATATTTACTGGACCAATCATGTGGCAGAAACCAAATGCATAAAAGCATGCAGATGTGGTCAAGAGGTTTGTCTATTTTTCAGACCAAATGTCAGAATGGGGAAGAAATGTGATCAACGTGACTTTGACCATGGAATGATTTTTGGTGCCAGCCAGGGTGGTTTGAGTATCTCAGAAACTGCTGTTCTCCTGTGACACTAATGCAAATAACCACACATTACAACAGTGGTATGCAGAAGAGCATATCTGTACACACAAGGCATAAAACCTCTGAGTGGATAGGCTACAGCAGCAGAAGACTTAATAATTACATGAAACAGGCCCATTGTTTCAAGTGAGCCACATTGACATATTATTACTGCTATAACTATGCAGAAATAATACTATATTTGCAGTATACACATGCTTAATGTTTACAAATGTAACTCGGATTTTTTTGGCAGTGAGATGCGATGACTATTTTTTTACATTTACATGAGCATTTTTCAGTCTATAAACTGTTTGAAGCCTTTGTACGTTAGCTTGGTTCAGAAGTGTCTGAGCTGGAAGTAAACACTTGTCTTTTTGCCACTGAGCAAACACAAACCCAGTTTCAACACTACATTCACAAGTCTCCCGACTGTCGCACCTCATATCAGCCGAAACAATCGCTCGAAATTCGACGAGACGAATGAGATGGAAATTAATTTCTCGCAACGGGATTATCGCCTTTCTTCCCTTCGAGTCTTATCTCTCCTTTCCTGTTTACTTAATAAAAAAGAAGAGGGATCATTTTACCATTAATTGTAAATCCAGAAGCATTCCAAATGCCCCCCCACCCCCCACCCACCCCAATGAACCATAAAATGAACCATGATCCAACCCCGTCGCTCCAATATTTCTTAACCACAGGTTTCAATAATTCTGACCCCTGATATATTAATTGGGAGGTTAATGGCCTTTGGAGTTCCTGTAATGTATGCCAGGAGGAATCCGGGAGAAGTAATGGATTTCTGCTTTTCAGAATGTCTGTGGCAGGCATTTCCATTGAGTGAATGCGAGAAATCTAATTATCTTATTACCTTTGAATGGGACTTCTGCGGTTGTATTTACCAGTGTTCTTGACTTTTTTGGTTTGTCAGCACAGTTTTGACATTCATGCCATGGGCCCCTCTCTATTGTGGTTTGAAAGTATATGTTGTAACAAGCGATGAGAATCACTTTCTGAATATGTCAGTGAAAGGATGGATTTTAATAGCCATCCTGTATCATAGCGCAATGGCTCAGGCAGAGACCGAGGAGAAAAGAAGAGGGACATCGGTACCATCTTCCCCAGGTAATGTGATCCTGTTTGCGGGCAAGAAATGGCATTGTGTAAAAAAACCTACACTCTCAGAATAAATGGTATCAAAAGAGATTCTGTGATTCCATTGAAGAACCCTATCTAGTTAAAGAGTTCTTTGCCGCGCAAAATGGTTCTTTGTCTGGGAGATTTCAAACTTCACATCTATGATGAAGGGTTCCATAAAGACCTAAAAAGGTCTCCTCTATGGAGACAAACCTAAGAAACTGTTTTTCTGAGAGTGTAATTCAGATGCTGTCACTTCACAGGACTGTACATACATTTATACATTTCAAATAGTTCAGCTATTTACAACTTAAATTCAAACAACCTGACCCAAGAAGCCTCAAATCAAACTGAATGGCTGAGAAGGAGCAGTTTACCAAACTCATCAAAAACGATTTATTTTAGTCTTCTGATATTCAGATGTTTACCACTCCACATTCCTTCTTTCTGTTTGAAACTTTCTATTTTTCCCTCACCCTCTCTCTCTGCTTGGTTTCTTGTCAGCTTTAAGGAATGTTTCTTTATTACACTTTTGAAATCCGATGATGATTTCATCCTTCGATCTTCTCTGCTGTGGGTGCTGTGATGGCTCTTCCTTATCCGACTTTCAGACATGTCTTCTTCAAGAAGAAGCACGCACATGGATCAATCCGAACAGAACTGACCTGGAGAGCTAGAGATGTGCAGTATTCTCTCACTCGCTCTGCTTGAATACCCCACCAAATTCTCCTGGTCTTGGCTGGGTTGTCTCCCTCTCTTGCTCTCCCTCGCTCTATCTTGCTCTCTATTTGGACTCTTAGACATTTAAAAACAGACCTGTCAGCTTCACGCAATAGTTGTTTCTACGTTACACTTTTGAAAGCCGTGGAATCTTGATTTAGTCCATCAATCCATATCTCCTCTGGTGTGGACGGGCACACCTGCCCTTAATTAACTGCAAGACTTCTTCATTGCTTCATATTTCGACATGTCTTCTTCAAAAAGCCGTACACAAGCGCACCAGCCACAACTAACCTGGAGAGTTGAGGTTAGACAGGACTGTAAAACGTTCTTTCTTTTTCACTGTATCTAAAGGGTGTCTTGAGTGAATGTCCCATAAACCTTATCTCTGAGGTGTTATTCAAAGATAATGAAGTTAGAGGCCAGCCCGCACCCAGGAAGTGCAGTCTGTCCGCATGAACAGGATGTGACGGTTTATGACAAAGTGGCTACGCTCCGAGAGGACAACAATAATATGCAATAATCCAATCCAATTTAGCGCTTTCCTCTCTGATTTTTTTTTATTTTAGCAGGTAGCGCGGAAAACACGGCAGGGTGACAGTGTAATGAGAAATATGATAATTCTGTGGCACATTAATTTCATGTCCTGTGGGTTTTGCAAGATCACTTATTATTCGCAACAAATTAAATCACCGTTTTATCCAGTATCGCCTTGTGTATCAAAAGATTCCCCTATACATCGAGCTCAAATGAATAACATTCACACCCTTTTACTAACATTAAGTATATAATAAGATATTAGTTTCTGCACAGCTGTAAACACCATAGCACATAGCATAATATGCACAAAGAGAGAAAGCACACTGTCATTTCGATCGATGTTTGCTGACAGCTTAACAAAACCCCCCAGCTCGACTGTCCAAATTGTTGATGAAGAAAGTATTGCGTATGACAAAAACAAAATACAGAACATCTTAAAAATCCCAGTTTAGTACCACATGTTCTTCTACATGTCCTGACACGGTTTAAAGGGGGCTTGGGGGGTGGGGGTCCCGTATAATGGTACACACCCCAGGGTCGCTCATTGCAGCTATAAGTGATCTTGAGGCCCCCTGTCAAATATCAGTGTAACACTGGCAGTTATTTGGGGTTTGTTTGTAATCTTTTCAGGCGCTTTGTCAGGGAGGCCCTACGATATTAGTGCGACTGCACAAAAAGCCCCCGAGTGGTGTCACGCACAATTAATGTCCCCAGGTAGCAACTCCATTAGTCTTATGAGCTGGAGTCGCAGTGGGGAATGCTAATGGTAGAAGTGCCGCGGGCCATTAGGAGAGAGAGAGCGACAAAGCCCCCATTTTACCCTTATACTTGACCAGCCTGTTCCCCTCACTCGCTTTCAACCTGCACCTACACCCCCAGTCACTCGCACACACACATACACACACAAACAGACACACACTCACACACACACACACAAGCAGGGCAGCAGCAATCTGCTGAAACTCAGCGGGGAGTGGAGACCACAAAACCTCAAGTACACATGCCACCACAGATGCTCAGAAACACACAGGCTTAGGCAGAGGTGAATGCACACACATACATGTATGTGCACAAATGCTGTGGCATGCAAATATACATGTACAGTGGCATGTGTCAGTAAGAGTAGAACTCCCAAAACATGTGCATGTGCATGTGAGCATGCAGGTACAGTGTATGTGCAGTACTGTATGCTCACATGTATGAACACATGAACACAAAGAAGCGCATTTGCACACAAACATGCACTTGTAATTTTTCACTTCGGCTCTGTCATTTTCGTTTTAGTCTCCACTGCCAACTGTCTATGCAGTCATGGAAACCAAAAACATATTTCACATGGAAAAAAAAGGTTTACTTTAAATGACGTGAAATTACAATTATTTGGTAGACATTGCAATCCAGAGTGAGATAAGAGAGTGAGATTTCATAAAAAAAAAAGATGGGGCTATACGATCACGGATGTGAACCAATCATTGTTTTTCTGTTGAGTGGACATCATTTTTATTGGTTCAAACAACTTTTGATTGACGTCTCATTGTGGGGAAATCTCGCTCTCTCGTCACCAGCTGGGCCTGCAGCTGTACTGATCTGGGGTCAGTGGCTTTTCCCCCACGCTATGCCTTGGCCTGCAGCCGAACTGGCCCCGGGTCAGCGGCCTTTCCCCGCACCGTGCCTGCTGTAGCGTGCATGTATTTCAGGAGCCTGTAGCTGCCTTTAGAGCACAGTTCAATGGAACTAGACTGCCCACGGAGGCACACGTCAAATGCGAATCACATGGCCTACGGAAACACACAAAAAAGAAGACTTGTTCAGAGATGAAAAAAAAAAAAAAAAACTATAAATAAATGACAGGGGGCTGGGAAAGCGAGAGCCACGTGTAGTCAACATTGTAGATGGAGGCCTAACCACTGGCCGTACCTGTATACGCAAAAACACACCAAATGTCCTCTTACACAACCGCTACTGCACAAACCTCACTCTCTCTCAGTCTGTGGCTCTATTAAAACCTGCTGTTTATCATATCAATTACCCGTTATAAGAAAATGGCGGGTGCTTTGTTTTCCAAGATCACTCCGTCACCCTCAGCAGTCATCAGTCAGGCTGCGGACCACACGGAAAGAGAGAGCCCCGTTCTCACGAACCCTCTCGCCCCCTTTCCTCCCAGGTTTGCTGCGCACTACGGTATCTGCGCTCGCGTTCAACGGTTATTTGTTGAAGCAAAAACCCAACGCTTACACCAGGAAGAATGGCGAGGAGCTGGGCCAGGATTTCCCACGGGCCATCCGACCAAACTGCGACCCCCAAACGCCTGGAGCCGGGGGGGCACCGTACATTTCACCAATTACACCATTTTCAGAGCCAGCTGTTTACCTTAAACAAAAGCATGACCTCTGCTATCAGTTAAAGCTGGTGAATAAGGCCTGGATTTAATCAACATTTGTCCTTAACTTTCACATACAAAGTTGTATCCTAAAAGACAGACATTTTTGTGACGTCAAAGGCCAGTAAAATTTAAAGGCAAATGTTGATTGAATCCAGGTATGTTATTTTGGCATTCGCAACAACAGTTCAGTGTGTTTGACATTTTACTCCCACGGTGTTTGGTGGAGCCACCCCATGGAGTGGTGGTGATTGAGCAAGAACACACCTAGTCTGGACACAAGCTGTGGAATAAGGTCATTTATTTCTTTAATACAAACCAAGAACACAGGCAACCAACAAAAAGAATAAGTCGGGGACTTGAAAACAAACAAAAAAGAAAAAAAGAAAAATAAACGACCTCGTGCTGAGGCAGAGAGGTTATGGTACAAAGGCAGGTGAGGAGGGTTAAGGAGACCCAAGGCACACACTACGGCTGTGCTCTCACAAGGTGTCTCCCCCAAGGCTCGGCTTTATAACCGGCCTGAAGCAGGCAGCAAGCAAAACCTGAGCCGACTGCTGATCTGCCTCAGATGGGCCTGTCTGCATGAGAGGCCAATGCTGTCCAAGTAGGCCTCCCTATTGGCTGTGGAGGGAACAGGACCAGCAGGCAAAGAGGAGGGGCCGGCCTCTCTGATCCTACACACAAAAAAGGGCCCTTTGGCTTCATAAAGGAACCCTTTTCGGTTCTGTATAGAACCCTCTTTGCCTGACAAAGAAACCTGGAACTAGATAGGGTTCTTCTACAGAATCACAGGGTTCCTTTTTTGCAAACCATTTTTTCTGAAAGCGTACACTCTCTTCTAGGCAGTACACAAATAAATAATTAATAAAAGGGTTATGAATTTGTTCGGTAAATAAATGTTTTTGTCAAGAAAAAAGTCAACATTGAAGACAGATTTTGATTCAAACAGGCCATCATCTGCTTATTCATTAGATTTCTTTGTGTGGGGGTGTGGGTGTTTTACATGACCCATTCAACCTGGAACAGCAGGGCTCCCCAACCTAAAATTCATTTTCCCCCACACATTGAAATTGGCAGGAGAACTACGGATCAACTCCATCAGTTTGTTCATTCGTTCATTGGCACAGTGTTGTATAATGTAGTATTATATGATTTCACCACTAGCAGCCAGGTACCATTTTCAATTAGCTACACCTAGCATGTAACAGTAAGTCATTTATTTATTTAGTTTAGCCATCATGAAACGGCTGGGCTATATGCTAGTCTAGAAGAGACCTGGGTAATCTACACAGTTTTGCTCACCTTCCTCACTATCTTATGGAGTAGTCTTTGTACAGCAAATTAGCCTGCTAACTTCTTGTAGTCATTAGATGGCTACCTCCAGTGTAGTTATATCATAAATACACTGGACTATGATGGAGATGTAGGCTACCATGCGCTGCTGAAATTTTAACCAGTTAACTTAGCAGTTCGCAAATTATTGTCAGGTAGCAAGCTAGTTTGAAGAATGCAGAATGTCCTTGGGGTACTGCACAAGTAGCTTAGGGTATATGCAATACGTCTTGCAAAAAATAAGTAGCTTAGGGTATATGCAATACGTCTTGCAAAAAATATTATTAGCTTTAGAAAAACAACCCAAATGAAGTGGATTTCTTATGCTTTGCTAGAAAAACCCAAAGCAGTGATAACATACATCACATCACATCAAACCAATATCTTTCAATGCAATCTATAATCAATATAATGGATTTGGTTCTAGGTAACTTTAGTTAACGTGCACTATTGTTTTAACATTACTCCCTGTTTCACTCCACATCATTCTCGGACTGTTGTTAGCACTGTATTTCTCATATTAATCAGGTTAAATTGGCAAATGCATTTGGCATCCCTATCTCGAGGGATTTACATCCCTGCTGTAAAATCCAGCTAGGTCAGCTTGAAAATTGAGTCATGAAGCTGGTCTATCTGGGTGTGAGCTGGTTAACAAGCTAGTACTGGTAGCTTGTCTGAGCAGGTGTTCAGCCAGCAACCAGCAGTTTCAAAACATAGCTTGAGCTGGTAAAACCATGTCAAGCTGGGAGCTGGTCTGAACTGGTCAACCAGCTAAACCATGTAGAGTTCGGAGCTTGTCTGAACTGGTCAACCAGCTACCAGCTGTTTCCAAACCTAGCTTGAGCTGTTTTATTCAGCAGGGATTGTACTTACATTGTAAGTAGCTCTGGATAGGACCATCTGCAAGAGGTAATGAGTAATGTTAGCTGTGAATTAAACAACTATGTAAGCTGGTCAAGTGTAGCTCTTGGATTGTAGCTCCAAATATGACAGCATTCTGTAAGTAGCTGCAAGATGACTTTGCCCGGTTCTGCGATCTCCTACGTGGCATTCGTCAACAGCAAAGGCTAACTACTTATAGGTAACTACTAGAAGTTTGTTGACTGTTTATCCACTGAAAGCTTAGCTTAGCTGTATTCGTTCTACCAGCATAAAGCTTCAAATAGGCATAATTGTCCCCCACCCAATGAAATCAGAGGTGACGACGGGGTGGGGGACAGCATGTTTACTCTTTGCTTGTTAATACAGTATTTTATTCGACAGGAAGCAGAGCAGATCTATGCTTGAATCCTACTGTACCATGGCAGATCTGAGACACAACTTGATTGTCACCTATGAGAGGGTGTAAGGAAAGGAAGAAAGAAAAAAGGAAAATGGAGAGACAGAGAGAGAGAGAGGCAATCCCACTGAAGAGAAAATAGGGAAATAAAGATGAGCGTGTCATTCATTCAGGAATTAATTTAGCTGCAATTTAACATCATCTCAAGAAATACGGGCACTTCATTAAACTGAATTTGATCATTATTGTGCAAAACTGTTAGGCCAACGTAACTTCGAAAAGGATAGTGAGAAACAATGTTCTTTCAGTTTACTGAAAAAAACACACCTGGGACTTGTGATAACGTCCCTCTTGATCCATCCACAACAGTAAGTTAAACAGAAGCTCTAACTACTGTTCCGACTGCACAAATAATAGATCCTAAAATCAGTCAGTCGCAGCGCATTCACATCCACCTTTTCTTTTTTCTTTTCATTTATCCTTCTCCAGAATCTGATCAATGCTTCATTTGTACAGTCACTCCGCATGAATTTCAATAAGAGTTTCCATTTTGTCTAACAAAAGGACACCATTTGACACCAGTTTTCATTTTTTTTTACAACCGTTTTTTTTCTCCCCCCCCCCAGCAATGAAACAGATCAAACCCGGTGAATTGTGGGAGAAAATAATAGGGCAGGTAGGTGGAGGTAGCCTGTTGGATTACCGGACAATAAAAAGGCATAAAAGCGTAATGGACACAGAGCGATATGATCTACAGGAGCGGACCGCGCCGAGCAGAGCGGGGTGGTGAGGAGGACTGGAGATTGGCGGGCAGATGGATGGCGGCGGGGCCTAATGTCTCCGGGCTCCGGGAGGCCCGCTGCCCCGTAAGCGTTCTCAGTCACCGCGCCGGCTTCATCAGCGCCGGGCATAAACCGAAATGACTCCTGCGGAAGATGGTGGAGGAGCGGGGAACAGTTTGGCGGAGAATTATAGCTGTGGGTGAAATTAGATGTGCTTAGAGCCTCGGGCAGCGAGGGGGGATATAAAAGACTGTTTTAAATGGAGTGTAGAATTCATACCCCTCAGTCACTCCCAATAAATAAATCTTTGACAATTTGTTCAGCAAACACTGGTTACACTTTGTTTCCATTGTCTGCTTATTATATGTGCCACTCTGGGCTATTCGTCTTGCCAGGGTCCTGCCTCGCGAACGTGGTCCGCGCACTCTTTTATTGTTGTTGTAGTTGTGAATCTTTTTTTTTGTTTACGTTTTTTTTTGTTTCGTCCATACATTTTTAATATTCGCCATTGTTACATTATATTTTATGGACCCTCCTCGCGCTGATAAATATGGAAATGCGTCCTTTGTTTGGAGATGTAAATACAGAGCGTTTTCCCTATGAAATATTGAAAAAGTAAAGTGCGTTTTATTTCTGTAATGGCTGGACATTAACTTTGGGAGAGTGTGCAGTCAAGGCTTCTGATTTTGCTTTTATATTTAATGTGGCTTGTTCGTTAAGACAAAGGAGGTGTGGAATCGATGTTGCTGCCGCGGCTCGGACGTTGTTTGTTTTAGGAGGAGCAAATTTATCTTTTTTAATCAAATGAACCCACACGAGGACCTTGCCTTAGATCTCTAATAGGGATTGAGCATCCTCTTACTCTAAACAAGGAACAACAATATCCCTGTTTCAAACAAATGGCTTCCTACAAGAAGCAAAAACTTCAAAGAAGCCAAGTCAACAGTTGTTAAACTGTTTCGTAAAATCCACAAGTGATAAAGGACAACCGTATAAAGCAAAACCTTTATGGTTATGGAACATCCTTCAGCACCACATTCATACAAATCTTACACTTAGAAGATTTTATATCTGCTGCTTGATAAAGTTACATGTCCTCGGTGGATCATGTACGTTATCTGAGACGAACAAATTGACAAAAGTACATCAACGATGCATGGGATTCACACCAAAGGCATTACTCTCAACAGCAACCTACTGTGGTGGTCGCTCAACTTTATGGATTTATAGTCTATATTGTTCTTGCCTGAGGTTGCCAATGGTTGTCTGAATGTCATTTATGAATATCAAGCCAAAATGAAGGATGCTTTTAACTTGACATCATTCTTTTTGCTTGTTATATTTGTACTAATTTCAGGAAATAATATTCGAGGCTGCTATTTTTTTTCTTATGCCATCACAGATAATATTCTTAAAATAATAAAGTAAAACAAAATCATAGGGTTATTCTTTTATGAAACGCATGTCAACTGCTGCCCCCATAAATTTTGCTTTCAGCTTATTTTACTCATTTATGAAAAGAAATCCATGGGAGAACAATATCAATATACCATTAAAAGCACATCAAGGGAAAAGATTTCTGAATTATAGCTTGCTGTTTTCAGATTGCACAAATTTTAGATGAGCCACTGTATGCGTTCCAAATGAAGTTTAATAACTCAATGCACAGATGGTATTTGGGCGATGCCGAAGCCAGTCTTTGTTTCCTTGCTTTAATGATTTGGACCTCCCGATATTGGACTACGGAACGGAGCTTAATGAAAAAATGCGATGCCAAAGAACCCCAATGACAATTCAAAGGGGACGAACAAAAGCTCAGACTCCTGCTTTTGTCGTTGCACGCTACGTGATTCTTGCTTGAGTCAGCCAGGAACATGGCAGTCTGTAACTATTGCATTAAGCATCTGGCCTGGCCCTTTATGGATCAGACAGTGTACTTCTCATGAGATGTTTCATTTTATTACCTTCCGCAGAATGAGCTAAACAAGTGTTCCTATTGATTTGCACATTAAATATATTAGTAATAAAACAACATCCCACTGCAAACCCATTGTAAAATCAATAGTAATTGGTACCAAAATATTATGAGTGCTCGGTCTGCAGTTATGGTACATTTCTGTAACTGACCAATAAAATCATGTACATTTTGGATTATTTTTTTTTTGTCTGTGATGAATATTGATATATGCGTCACATAATGTGCAGTAAGTGATTGCGAATGCTTGAATAGAATTGGAATAAAACTGAAATACAACTGTACTTGATGGTTTTTGATTAAAATCTAGAAATTTGAGGGAAAGAATTGATTCATGACAGTGCAGCTAATAAGAGAGACAATCGTGATTTTTTTTCTACCTGACATAAATATGAAATCATATCTAAATTACTATTAACGAACCATCTGCAGGAGAAATGTGCAGTAAAACACGCAGTCGAATCGCGATTGATCCGATGTGAATGAAGAGATTTTATGAGCCGAGACTTAATTTGTTCCCTTACAGCACGTTTGATAAACATCTACCATGAAATGCTTCTTATGACAATAGTGCCATTTTTTTGAGCACAACATCAAAGTTTTGTATCATGGCCATCAATCACCTCAGCCACCTGACCAATCCGGGCAGCTGAAGATGTAAAGAGATGTTCTGAGAGGAGGAGGGGCTGATGGGAAGACACATTCCAAGAAGGGAGAGGGGCTAGTGGAAAACAGGGAAAAAAAGAAGATGGGGGTGGTGGGGGGGGGTGGGGAGACAAATGTTTGTTCTCCATATTGGTTCCTGGCTTCACAGCATCAGAGCGGATAATGAAATCCCATCACATTCCAAACAGTTATCACTGGGCTTTTCAAGATAATTGTGAAGATGTAGTTTCCATCTGTTCCTCTCCAAAGCTTTTTAGTGCTGGAAAGTGATTGGGCTCAACAGAGCTTCACCGAGGCACACTTAACACTCCCCGACTACCTTGGACCGAGGAGGTACGTCACGCCGCCTGTCACAAATCAAGTCGCCCCCACAGCACCACCAGGCCTCAGAAAGCCATAGCTGACCAAAGTTATTATCGTAGGGAGCACCCATTGGAAAGCACCCCCTGACCTGCAAATATGTACTCACAATATGTCACCTTGACAAATCATCTTCGTCCATCACCAAGAAGAAAAATCCCTGAGATTGCCAAAACATAAGTAACACAAAATAGCAGAGGGTGCATCAGCGAAGCACATTTCAGAAGTGATTCAAGGCCTGGTCCCTCAGTCCAGGTCCCCAGTCCAGCATTCCCTCTAGACTTTTCCCCTGCCATTCAATCGTCCCTGGAGAGATAATATACCCTATGGTTTCTAGTTCTTTCTCTCTCTCTCTCTCTCTCTCTCTCTCTCTCTCTCTCTCTCCATCTCGATGACATGTATAACTGCCTTTTAACATTAACCCAGGTGAATTATCACCAAACACATACTACTACACTATGATAGCTACAATCTGTTTCAACAGAAATCATATTTAGATATTCTTTATTGGAAAGACTAAGACAGAAACAAAGCACAAATAGCAATGCAGCCACGTTCACAGTAATTGTAGTTTCTCTCTCCCCTATCGCTCTCTCTGTAGGTTAGGCAGTGATGACAAAGCAAGGCATGTGGTGATTTCAGCCACAGACAGAGAGAGAGGGGGGACGTGCGGTGTGGCTAGCTCTCCGTGGGGTACCCTGCGGCCGGGGGAGAGAGCCAGCTGCCATCTCGCGGGCCACAAGTGCTTTATAACTGGCGTCCACCGAGGACGGGCGCTAACGCATCGCGCCGCGGCCCAGTCATTAACGAGTGGCCGGCGCTCAAGATGGAGGTGGAGAGAGAGGCCCTGCACTGTCCTGATAGCGCACCTGCCTCTCCGCTCCACAAACGGCACGGGCCTGGCGTGAGGGATGACTCCGCTACTCCGGCCCAAACTCCTGGGAACCCGCTCTCCGGCCCTGCGCTCGCCTGTCTTGTCATTTAAATAATTCAGCCCCGCGATGGAGCACATCTGACAATGGTCTTTGTCTCCAGCTGAGGGGGACAAAGAAAGAAAAGAAAGGGGAGGACAAGAAAAAGGGAGCAGAAAACACAAGTAAAATATAATGGAAGGAAGGGTGCTTGGGAAAGGCTACGGTGCTTCCGCCATTCCGCCAGCACTGTGGTTCAGACACGTCAAAGCTGCAGCTTTAGTCTGCTTTCCCCCCGGCTTAACTTCTGACCAGCATTCCAAGGTGACACAAAATGGTGGGATTAATTTTGACTGTTGGGGCCTCAACTCCTTCTGCTTCTCACCTTGCGCTGACCCAAGAACAGTTTTACAGGTGAACTATTCTAGAGCTGCCTCTACACACCTACAGCAAGCTCGTTTGTAACTGAACAAAATGTGTGCTATCTTTAGATAAAGGAAGAAAGTAAGTTTTTCTTACCATTTTCACAATAAAGAAATTTTTTTTCTTTTCTCCCCAATTTGGAATGCCGAAACATACTGGTGCTGGAATGCTCATTGTAACCTTGGCTGTTGATTCAGGAGAGTGCCGGCAAGCATGTGCTCTCCACCAAAACATGCGATGACACCGCAGTTCACAGCTCAAGCTCACACAGATGAGACATGGAGAAACATGCTTCACGTTCTTCAACGGATGAACTTGAGGGCCAAACGGTGACATCATTCTGTGCCGACTGACAACATCCTGTCCTATCTCTGGGTGACGCTAAAGCCAGCCATCTCCCTGCTCTATTGCTAATCACAGTTGGCTCTGGCGTGGTCCAAATTCCATACGAGATTACAGGGCCCATCTATATACTAGATCAGCGCCCCAACAGGAAAAGCGACCTAGCAGCCCTTACAATAATATGAGTTTGGCAAATAATTGAGCATACAGCATGAAAGATGTAAAAGTTACTTAACTTTCTAGATGTTAGTATATAGATGTTACATAATTGCAACCTGGCTAGAAAAAAATAGCTATTCGCATAACTTGTTGAATCGATGCCTTACATCTGGGGTTAGCCCTCATGCTGCCAGCCCATTCACAGCAGAATCACCTCTGACTCAACAAAGGTATTAGCCACAGATAATACCATCGATGTAGCAGACGTTCACCGCCTACGTTCCTTCAAACCTACCCTTTCCAGAGGTTCTGTTTCAGCCACTTTTACCAACTTTCTGAAGATGCGTCAAGTTGTAATGTTTCCTAATTAATGGAAAGAAAGAAATTTCAATGTTATGAATAAAAACCCGGCCATCTGGCTAACCTATGTTTTAATAATATGCCGTCAAGCAGACCTACAGAAATAGTTCAGGGATTTGTGATTCATTCTTCAAGAATACCAATGGTTGTGTGTGTGCATGACATGTATGTACGAAAGAGTAACGTGCTCACTTCTCCATACGTGTCGTATGCATGTCAAATAATATAGCCAATTATAGAATACACCCCCCACCACCCCTCTAATAATGAAGAATAACTGTTCACGCAGTGAGACGCACAAAGAGAAAAGCACAAATGCCGTAATTAGCTAACTGTGGACATGCCTGTGGATCTTCTTGATTGTTTCTGCAGGTGTCGAGTGGAAGGCGACGCATATTTCCCATGGTTTAAATCATTCCGAAATCAACACTTGAAAAAAAGTGCATCTGGCTTTGTTCAAATGCGTTGTTTTGAATTCAGGCCAAGCCTAAGCTTTATTATTTACAGTTAAATGTAAATTATAGTCACTTGCCGACTAAAGTGGTACACCAAGGCCCAAAACAGAAATACTATTACCCGCTTACTTTTAAGTGACATTTACATCTGTTTGGTATAATTTTCAAGTCATGTGAAGTTGTCATGCTCTATTCATTAAAGGTATTATAGCTGTATAAATGGGCCCTTGAGTTTAAATTCCGTCTCGTGATGAAAGGTTCTCGGCTGGGCGAGCGGAAAAGATAGCTTAGAAGCTCCTCAGCGCCAAAACTGAACGCTTCCTAAACACCGCTCTCACTCTTTCTGGATGGGTCAGGTTTTTGGGTCAGGTAAACCATGTTTTTACGGGGGGGGTGGAGGTAATATTTATGTGTTTGGACAGACTAGCATATCAGAACTTGACAGCCTCTGGAGGTAGCGCAGCTGTTTTTAGCATGTTCTCCAAAGACTTTAATTCCAGCGCACACGCAGATGCACGTCCACAAACACAGACGCGCGCCAGGACTCGGGACACTCGGCCTTGTGTGACGGCGGAGGATATGAGAGGTAACATTTACTTTGCCTTCGCCAGACCCTTTCCCAAACAAACAACCCCTCTGCTATTTGCACCCTGCGCAGTGTTGATGGAGACGGATACATCAGCGCTTGAACTGGACTAAATTTTGATGGATGTCATCCTGGGGACTGGTAGATTGCGAATGAGGCCGCGTGTGTGACATTTACTTACAGGGAGAAGCCGTCTCCGAGCACCAGTGTTATGTAAATAGCACACCTGTCTGCCCATCGACATCTTCGGCTTATGAAAAAATCCTCCTTTTATATGAAATATCAGCGCGGGACTCTCTACCATCTGTGCTGTTATTTGTTCAGCCGACTAAAAAGAAAAGGACTTTGAATATGAATGTGTTCAGTGAAGAATAAGCAACAAACACGACTGGATTCGCGGGTTCAGTCTAGAAAAAGAAAGCGCTCTGTTGTCTCTCGTCCACATTGTTTGAGTGCCTCAGGGTATTCGGCTAGCTTTTGGAAGGTCCCCTCTGCTTCCCTGAGCCGTAATTCGCTAAAAGAGATCAGGGCCCACATTCAAAATAATCACAGTGTGTTTTGCCATTCACTTTAACCTGAAAAATATGTTCCTTTTTTTTTTGCTGCATTTCATTTCACAACATTGGGTCATTGTAATGAATGAAACGTTTTGTGTAAGAAACAGAAGTACTTTCCAGATCAGGACTGAAATCGGCTGTACGAGAATAAAAAACAGGCACGGTTGAAACAACCGCAGCACGTGGCTGAAGAGGGGGGTGGGGGGTGGATTAACCACGCAGACAAGAGCAGTCATCTCAGAAACTATCGCTGGAGCCAAGCCGTTACCAATGTGGGGGGTACCTATCCGTCAGGAGCCAACGTGGAAGCAATTTATTGGGAGCTGTCAGTTGGTCATTGCTCCACTTTGAAACTGGCATTTGGGGCACAAAAGATGAATAAGATAAAATGAGACACACATCTCTGTCCCCCGCTTGCATCCCCCCCACCCCTACCCCCATCTCCAACTACTCATCCTCTCCGCCGTTCTCTTCAACGATCTCCACCACACCAGTCAACTCGCATTGGACACTTACCAAATGGAAAAAAGCTCCCAACACAGACCGGGGTTTTTTCATCTTAACCCCCCCCCCCCCCCCTTCCCTGCCCCCCACCCCCCCTCTATTTTTTTCTTTAAAGGAAGGATGAGAAATGAAAAGAGACAGGGCTGGGGAGAGGGAGGTGATGGATTGCGGGACCATCAATTTCTGAAAGCAGAGTCTTCTCAGGCAACCGAGTCAGTGAAATTTACATTATTAATCTGGTGTAATAATCTACGGTTGGAGTAGAGGCTGGTGAGAGCCAGCAGTAGAGGTGGCAGTGGCCCGAGCCACAGACACAGATATGCACAGACACACACCAGCACAGGCATCCACATATACACAGACAGACATAGATTACAATACACTGCACGCACACACACATACACACACACACACACACAGACATGCACAGCCACAGACACAGATATGCACAGACACACACATACACACCAGCACAGGCATCCACATATACACAGACAGACATAGATTACAATACATCGCACGCACACACACATACACACACACACACACACACACACACACACACACACACACACACAGACATGCACAGCCACAGACACAGATATGCAGACACACACGCACATACCAGCACAGGCATCCACATATACACAGACAGACATAGATTACAATACACACACCGAAATAGCCAGACTAGCAGCTACAGACAGACACACACACACACACACACACACAGATATACATAGCCACAGACAAAGATATACACAGACACACACCAGCACAGGCATCCACATACACACACACACACACACATAGACTACAATACACCTCACACGCGCACACACACACACACACACACACACACCCACAGACATGCACAGCCACAGACACAGATATGCACAGCCACAGACACAGATATGCACAGACACACACACACACACCAGCACAGGCACCACATATACACAGACAGACATAGATTACAATACAAGACAAACAGCCACAGACATAGGCGCCAGTACACACATGGAAGCAGATGCAGACATATACACTACCACACACTAAAATAGCCAGAGTAACAGCTACAGACATAGCACAGCACCAGTACACACAGACACAGACAGGCATATTATGTATACACAGCCACACATTAAAACACACATCAAAATTGATTAACAGCTAACAGTTATTCGCCCCAGTGAACACACAAGAGACACAGTCACAGACTGATTCAAATACACACACCCAAATAGCCAGAGTAATTGGTACAGACATCGGTTCCAGCACACACACACACACACACACACACAGACACCGACATATACACAACCACAGACAGATTAAAATACACCCACTAAAACAGCCAGAGTAACAGCTAGATACACTGTAGTTACCAGCACACACAGGCACAGGCAGACACCAACATACATAGATATCAGGACAGGCCAGTATGCAAGCTGGCACAATCACAAACACAGACAAGAGGACCCAGGCATAGACACACGTGGACAGGTTCAGACACAGAAGCCGCCCCGGAGTGGTGGCTAGACACAGACACAGGTGGATAGGTTTTCCCTCCTTAAATATCAGCATCTTGCCCAGTCTAATTGCCCTCCTCTTGTTTAACTCTAATTACTGTAGTTTCATTAGGGCTTTAAACAATGTGCTGAAGAAAAGATAAACATTGCACTTGACAACAATAAAAAATTCATATTCTTGGCTCTCGCGCGCTCACTCCCGCTCTCTTTCTTATTCCGTGATATATTTAAATGTTAATAACCATTCATTCTTGACACCCTATCTACCCAGCTACGAGTTTAACAGGAAATCTATTTAATCTGAAGAATCTCATTACATGATCATGGCAGCGGCTAAAGGCATGGAGCTGCCTGATAGCGAGGAGAGGGAGAGAAAGAACGGGAAAGGAGGAGAGAGGAAGGGAGAATGAAGGAGAGGAGAAACAGCTTCGGAAGGAGATTCTTTCATTTAAATTATCGTCGCACATGAAACAGGAGAGGAGAGCCATAAAGGCTGGCGCTCCTCTGCTTCCATTTGAGTAGATAATGATGAAATGTTTTCTATTGTGCTACAGCTGGTAGGTTTTATCATTCCAAGAGAGCAAGAAGAAAAAGCACACACACACACAGGCGTACACACACACACACTCACTCACACAGACGCAACACAGACACACACACACACGTGCACACACACACGCACAAACACACATACACACACACACACAACCCTTGGTGCTTTTGACTGCATTCCAGATATTAACTCCTTTTAAGGCCATTAAAAGATTATCACTGATTTAACCAAATGTCTGCTAGGAGCATTAGCAACAGTCTGTTCCCCGAACCCCCCAAACACCACCCGCTCCCATTATCTTATCCACCCAGCAGTATTTAATTTTATTTCCATGAATATGCAATGAATTTAATTTTGAACACCATTTTCATCTGCTCCTGTAATCACAAAAAATGCCAGTGTAATTAGTTTCTAATTACTTGCTTTAATTGTTGTAGTAATCATTTTAATTACCCAAATGCACAGACATTAGATGCTAAAAGGGAAATAATCCGCCTCGTACCTCCTACCTTGTCTTCCATTCTCCAGAGTTTGATATCTAGATTGTGACACGGGCAACCTTACACTTCAGGAGATGGGCAACAGGCACGACTACGTGCGGACGTTTGATAATACAGTAACGGGGAGGCGGGGAGGGCGGTGGAAACAGGGCGGGAGACAAGCAAGTCCGCGCTTTGCTTTGCATTGTAGCATCTCCGCAATCTGCTGTGCGGAAATTTGCATGCCCCGAAAAGCCATTAAGTTAAAATATACAGTTATGGTACCTTTCTGGGACCGGCGCCATACAAATGCTTATTGCATGTGCTTATAGCTCAGTCTAGCAGATGGTAAATCATGAAATTTTATGAAATTATTACGGCAGCGAGGTGTTTTGAAAAGGAGCAGCTGTGAGGGAGATGGGACATTATAAACACTCACAGGTGTTCCGTCTCTCCCCACCGCCAGCCACAACATAAAAAATTAAATTATAAACAAACCGGCAAATGTTGTAATCTCCTTCACAGACACACTACTTACAGGGGGAAATTGCTTAAACTAAGCAAAGAATTAAATTTTAATTTGCATAAAATATTTATCGAGGCTAAGAAATTTCATAGTGGGTCCGCTCCACTGCCAAGTTTGGGAAATTGCCTGGATGTTGCGTGGCAGCGGGGCCTTGGCTACAATGAGGAGGCTCCATTTGGGAAAGCCCTAATGGGCACTTCACCCAGCCACATATGGGCAGGCACACCTAATAAGAGGGATCCAGATAGTGCCAACCGCTGCAACAAGCTTGTGTTTCTCATTAAGATTTCATTTCTACCTTAGTATTTAATTAGCCACTCCAATGCAGAGACCGCCGAGGCCGGGCCGAAGCGCCCGCCGCCGTCCTCCAAACCTGGGCCTGCTGTTCCTGTGCAGCCCTTCTCCTGGAGGACCTCGTTTCCACCCGCCCGCCCCCCTCCTGCTGGAGGAACTGTGTGACTTCCTGTTCCTCCACAGCCCCCCTCCTGCAGGAGCAAGAGCTACATGACTTCCTGTTTAGAGAGCTCAGTGATTTCCTGTTTAGATATCTCTGTAATTTCCTGTTCCTGCACAGCCTCTTCCTGCAGAAGCAAGAGCTCAGTGACTTCCTGTTCCTCTGCAGGGATAGGGAAATAGGGATTCAACAGTGTCATCAACAGATGTCTGCCCTTCACCAACCACAGAGTATGCTGATAATAACAACATTGCCACTGCTAATTGGTAATCGCTTCCTTCATCAAAAAAGGGCTCTTATCAGTATAGTTAGAAAGTATCTAGCAATCACCTGAGGGATTGTTACGATTCGTCTAACCAACATATTCCAGGATTGGTGGAGCTCCACTCTCATTTCCATGTGCAAAGCGACAACATCAACATCCCATCCTTATTTCCCTGTTCTGTTTGTGCAGAGCCCACTCTTGGAGAATGAGAGCACAGTGACTTCCTCTCCTGAACAGCAGTCTTATGGGAAGAAGTATCTTGGCGACTTCCTGTTCTTCACCCACTCTCAGTTCTCAGACACGTTCAAGTCGAGCTCCACCAGAGGGCCAGCGTAAGAGTGTCAGATGTGCTACAGGCTTCACTTCTGCTACAGCTCGCGCCTCTGCGCATAAATGAAATGCGAGTGTACGTACGTATATGTGTGTGCTCATGTTGTACAAGAACGATATTAGGCCCAAGGAAATACACAAGCCAGGAAAGCATTCAAAATATTCAAGTGTTCTTTTAATGCTCAGGTGCTCTTCTAAAACGGGCTTTGTTACGGGAGTGAAAAAAGAAAGATACCGGGTGAATATTTCAAATTAATTTCACTCCGCAACGCGGCGTAAACGCATCCCCCGCTGCACCTCTGAGCTATTAGCCGCAGGTTGGGATGTCTTCAGTGGGACCATCTGGACAGCAGAGATAAGGGCTGTACAGCTTCGGTGAGCTGGTGTGCCACCCGCGCTCCTTTTAAACGCGTGACCCGGGAGTGGACGCTTCGCTGCCCAACCGCGCGGCCCCTCCGCGGCTCTCTCCTCCCGGCAGCGCGCAGCCCGTTTCCAGAGCGCGTAAACCCCCAAACAGCTGCACAAACAGTGGGGAACACAAAGCCGTGTTGCCTCTCCCTCCCTGTGCAGCTCCACACCGGAGCTGACGGCGAGCGCTTCAGCACTCTGAGCCGGGGACGGGCTCGTGCCCCGCTGCGGCAATGATACCACAACATGGCCGAACGGCGAAAGGCATTTGTTGATCTGAAAGTAATACTTAACGCGGTGCCAAGAGCTCGGGTTGACATTGTTCTCAGAGACGTTACGGTCACGCGCGGCAACGCGACGTGCGCAGTGGAACCTGCCACAATATCATCCCCGACAACGCCGGACTTTGCTCTGAATCTCAGTTTAGGCTGTCCTAACACACCTCACCCTCTTTGACTCTTACACAGCACACGGTGTTAAAATATAGTCACACTGGTATGTAGTCACACATTACACATTCATTCATCACATTCATCACATCACATTCACCTTGCACCAACAATGCAGTAAGCGCAACCCAAACATGAACATGGGTTGTTCATTCACATTTATGTTTCATTAGGTATTTCTATCTCTCCTACTTTCTCTTTCTCTCTCTCTCGTTTGCCAGGATGCAGTTCTGTTTTTAATGTTTTAACGGCCGTGCCTTAATTGCGGATGACAGGGCTCCGTGGACGAGTATTTAAATTAGGTGCACGGACGTTTTTGCTCAGGAAAAAATCCGTAGCGTTGTAGTGGAGGCGGCTGTGCTGCAAGGGATGCTGGGATAGTCATGCATATTCAAATCCACTGCTGGACATAGGTGCCCTAAATAAGCGGGCAGCATGCAGCAGGACTCTAGGGGGGTTCTGCCTGCCCCCTCCCCCACCCCTGCCTTTTTCCTGGGCCCCTCCGGCTCACACTGATAGTGGCCCCTGGAAGGCACGTTTTCGGATGAGCTGCTGGGCCCTGTGGCCCTTGTTTTTTCCCATCAGCCTCTGGGTGGCGCGCGGAGTTAGCGGGCCATGAAAATCAAAGAGACTGACTGATTAAACAGCTCAGGCACACAGCACTGGACTGCAGCAGGGTACCTGAGCAGAAACGAGAGGTGAAAAGGGAGATAAAGAGAGAGAGGGGGAGAGGTCACAGGGACACCCCTCAACGATTGTGCGGACAGTCAGAGGGGAGAAACGTGAAAGGGATTTCCTCTTGCCTTTCGTTCTCATGTTTATAATATTGAGTAATATATACAAATATGTGCAATATAGACATTTAGCAGTATGCTTGTGTGTGATGTCTCTCTCTCACCACGCACACACACACCAAAGCACACAGTACCCAAACAAACCCGAACAATACGACTCTTTAGCTGAAACCAAAAAAAACAACGTGAGACAGCTACCTCGCATTGCACCAGCGTATTTCATTCACCAGATGAAGAAAAAGCAGAAGAACGAGGGGGAGAAGAAGAAGAAGGGGGAAAAAACAGAGTGCGTTCGTGTATTTCATATAGCGCACAGCCTAAATGATGAATCCTATAAAAGATTATGTGTGGTTAATCCCGGAGAGGGAGAAGAGTACACGAGGCCTTTTGTTTATGGTGTTCTAAACCCGATGTGCAGCCTCTCCACCGCCACCACGCCTCACAGCGAGAATCTCATTATAACTCTTAATGACAAATTCACCCTTTCCAATTATTTCCTGCCATTTCCTCACTATCTTGTAGGGAGAATGTGCTGTTTGTGTAAGGCCAGTCATAAACCACGGGACGGGCAGGGTGGCGAGGAAGGGCCGCGGGTGATATACTCCGGCACCGGCGAATTAAGAGGGGAAAAATGAAACGGGGGAAAGCCGGAGGAGAGATGAGCACCGGTCTCGTAAAGAACCGCCGGCCGTTCCCCTTTCCCTTTCCCCCCACCCCCGGCCGTTCCCCTTTCCCCCCCCTGCGCTTTACGTGCTCTCGCACTGCGCCCCTCCAACACGCCCCTTCCTCGCCCGGCGAAGTCGAACGCGAAGCGAAAGCGCGCGGACGAAGCCTCTCCCGGAGCCTCTCCCGGAGCCTCTCCCGGAGCCCACCAAAACCACAACGCGACTGCCGTCTGTCGTCGTTTGTTGCTGAGATTTGTGCGGCGCATCACTACTTATTTATTTATTCGCTTTTTATTTATGCGTTTATTTGTGTTTTATTGGATAGGGGCAGATGCAAATGTGCTGCTAACGTATACAATTCGCAATTACCGCAGTGTTTCCGCCTCGCATCCCTAGACTGCCATTCAGAAGAACACGACCACAGACCTGTGATGGCTGAGAACACTGTACTGTCATTTAGGCTAGAAGTGCCTTGTTATGTTTTAGGCCCTCCTTTACGCAGAAAAATAACATTAATGGATACTGTTTTGTTTATCGTTCGCCTTAGGAAGGAGTTACTCTGAATCGCTGAATTGCTGGGATGCACATTTTTGTATTTTTTTTCCTGACATGCATATTAAAGGTAAAATAATACAAAAAAATGTGCTACGTATCAACACTTGTAGTCGAGAGGATGCAGGCTATGGTAATTAAATGTGCTCGCAAATTACCCCGAACTCATCAACAAGCGCTTTTAATGAAATAACATCTTTAAATGAACACTGGGAGAAAGTAAAAAGTGAGCAATGGCTTTTCACTGGAGTTTGAATTTTTAATTGCCTGTCGGGAGAATATTAGATAAAGCTTGATTAGAAATAAATTGAAAATCTCTTCTGAATGCGCTCGCTGCTACAATTATTAAAGGAGACTGGCAGGAAAGAGCAGACACAAAATGGTTTCAGAAGACACAGAAATTTGATTGATTAGGTATCAATAACTATTTGTCTTCTCTTTCCTGACCCATATAGGTACCTAATGCATAATAATTCCTTGTAATATTTTTGAACCTGTACGCTTCAGAGCACAGCTGTTGCGATGAGTTCATATCATATAATACCAGAGTGCATTTGCTCCATGCACTCCCTGTGTAACTCATTACTAAACTTCACAAGCAAGACAGCTGTGAAAGGAAAAAAAAACGGCCTGCACTCTGAACTAATGGTTCCAAAAGGAACCCTGCGATTCCATAGAAGAGTTCTTTGTCAGGCAAAATGGTTCTTTGTCTGGGAGCTTTTACACTGCGGATCTACTGTATGATAGAGGGTTCCATACGGAACTAAAAAGATCTCCTGTATGGAACAAGCCAAAGGGTTCTGAGAGTGTAATTCTGAGGCTGTCAACATTTCACCTGCTTACAACTTAAAATCAAACAAGCAAATGTCATTAACCCTAACATTTAAATGTCTAACACGGTTTTTTTGTGTGCAGTGTTTCGTTTACAGGATAGACTATTAAAGGAAATGATTAATTCCAAGCTTTTGGCACCAAAGAGCAAGTCCAGGCCTAGGAGCTGTGTAAGTGTAAAGAGCCCTGATTGGGGCTCATAAGAGAAGCAGAAAGCCTGTGGTCGGCAGAAGCACTGTGATGTATCTGCCCATACAGGTGAAGGACATCACATTCCAAGTGTAAAGTAATGACCTCAGACTTCTTTAAGGAGGTGGGGGCACATTCTGTACAGGGCCTCTGTGTGAACTTCCCTCCGGAAAGGTCTGGAGCAGGTGTCCACGTAGAGGTGCTCTCCATCTTGTCGAGGGACCAAAAGCCAGCGACCACCCCCGGAAGATTGACCCACTTTTAAAAGGAGCTTTCCAGAAATTTCTGTTTTTGCAATGGCCAAGCTGTGTTTGACAAAGCAACCTTGGCAAAGATGGAAAACTGACAAAATTGGAATGAAACGAAGGCTGGCGGCTGCCATACATTTCACTGATATTTTTAATTGAATAAAAACACTACAATAAAAAACACAATAATGTAGAGAAACAGTTCCCAGTTTACATATAACCAGTTTACAAAGTAAATATGACTTTTAGATTTAAACCAGCTGATATGATGGGCCAGGCAGTGTGTACATCCATTTTGGAGTGAGGATGTATGTTTAAATGTATTTATTTTGACACTATACAATTATGTTACAAAGTATACAGTACATTACTGTGAAATACTTCTTTTCAGTTTTTTTTTTCTTCTCACCCTGACAAAACTGATTTTCTTAAACATTTCTATTTATGTGTTGTCCACCTTGTTCATGCTTAGTGTCTTTTAAAAGTAATAAATGCTCAATAAGTAATAATACTTTTTTATTACATGTTATATACATGCACAATGCAAAGTAGTGTACAATGCAGAAAACTGTGACATTTTATGATGTCATACAGGATACAGGAAATACCCGCGATAGTGATAACTGTATTTAGATAATTATTTTACTATATTATACATCTAATTTATCTCCTTAGCTCGATTGAAATATGCATTCAACCTACGTATTTATCTGGAATAAAGATATACAAATAATTGTATTCATTTTCTTTTTAAAAAAAGTAAAAAAAGAAAAAGGGGGGAATCCAAGATCTTGACGACCCGTCTTTTTTTTCTTTTCTTTTTTTACATATGTCCTCTTCATGTATGATTTTGACCCCTGACTTTTCCCCTTGATTTATTTTACATGTCTGTCGTCATCATTGGTTCCCCGGCGCCGTTAGCACCCAATTAAACTTAAAGGTCTGTGGAGAAGAATCCCACTGAAAAATTATTTGAGCCCCTAATTATATAATTTCCACCTCTGCCGCACATAAATTCCAGCTACATTTTTAATGGTCTTTATTACTTGTTCAGCAACTTATAAATTTCACTGATCCCAGGAAAAGGGAGTGAGTCACCAGGCTTTCTCTACACATTTCAGTGTTCTGGAGACAAGTCTAATGTTTTGCTCTGACCTTTGGACTGCAAACCTGATTTATTAGGCAGTTAGCTGCCTTTTCCTCAGCCCTGGAACAGTCTTATAGAGTTTGTGTTTCATGCATATGCCTTTGCAATAAATAAGTAACATCATTTTTACGAGGATCCGACAGCTCGTACCTCAGCGCGTTTGGAAAATTTCACATGCAAGCATTATGGGGTCTTGCGCGGTATATTACAACGCAAAATTCTCACTGAGAGAGATCTACAGCCGAGTATTTACATTAGTCCATCTCGGAGCTGGCAGCTACTTTTCACGCCGTTATTTATCGATGGCTTTCGTTAACGGACCACAATATTGCTCTTAGTGGCGTGAAATGCATCGGTCTTGTTTGGCTAATTACCGTCGCCTTCGCCACCTCAAAAACACTGGGTCTCCATATCTTATTCTGCCCCCCAAAAAAACCATCTCCTCACACCCAAACCACCTTTAAAGAGCTCCAACCTATTTATATTAGTAATTGGTATAGCTTTATATTTTCAATAAAAGGTAGAAGGAACAAAGGACCATCTATGTGAAATAACTACTTCTAGATAACAGTACCCATCACCCTGACAGCCGGGGTCAGGGGTCAGCAGACTGCGGAGCATGTTCAGTGGGGTGTGTGAAATAGAGGACACAAGGGACGCCGAGCCCGACTCATCAGGCCTGCTGAGCCCACCAGCAGAGGACTGCCTTTTTAATGGGCCGGTGCAGCGGAGGAGAGGCACAACACAAACAGGAGGAAAAACACAACAAACAGGAGGAGAAGAAAAACACAAACAGGAGGAGACGCACAACACAAACAGGAGGAGAAGCACAACACAAACAGGAGAAGCACAACACAAACAGGGGGAGAAGCACAACACAAACAGGAGGAGAAGCACAACACAGAAACACACACCTGCATATGCACAGGCACGCACACACACACACACACACACACACTCACACATACCTGCAGACACAGGCATGCACAAGTATCTGTACACACACACACACACACACACACTCACACATACCTGCAGACACAGGCATGCACAAGTATCTGTACACACACACACACACACACACACTCACACATACCTGCAGACACAGGCATGCACAAGTATCTGTACACACACACACACACACATATATACACAAATAAATAAAAATATGTGTGTATGTGTTATTATCACTATTTTGTTTTTGGATATCGTACATCTGATAGCTTACTTTATTCAACTACTGCATTTCTGGCTACAATAATTTCTTTTCACCCACATAATATATTTTTATATTAAATATCAGTGATTGGTCAGCAAAAATGCTTTGAATAAACATATTCGTCGCTGTCAGTTCTCTCATGCAATATCTTTAGATGAGGCTGTCAAAATGTTAGTGCAATTACTTTTATATTGAAGTACTGCTGCCTTCATACGACATTAAGAGACATTTTACATTTACCAGTATTTTCAATTCTACATTTTTAATCCTACATAGGCATCCTGGTGTGAAATCACGGTCAGAGGGCCAATAACTGCTGCTTTTCCCCCCTCCCTTTACCTGGGAGTCAGGAGTGCAGACCAATTGTTCAGTTAATAACCTTGGAGAAAAGAAAACATAAATTTTATTTTGAAGGCTGGATTTGAGATCCAGATTTTAGGGTATTGTTTGGTTTGGTAAACACATCGCACACAACTGTAAAACAAAAAAGCTGTCTGTGTGTTAGTCTCTCATCTCCTTCAAAACCTCCACGCACATATTTATGCGACGCAGGTGAAGAAGCTCAACCCGCAGCAGATAAATAGGGCTGCCTGCGGTGCTCGTAGGACACACGGGCAAAAGGTTGCACAGGACCCCAGACAGAGGCCGTCCCTGAGGTACAGCCCTGGAGCTGCACCGTAAACCTCCAGAGAGAGCCGGGGAGGGCATGTACGGCCCGCACCGTCTCCAAAACAACCCACAAAACATCCTGTCCCTCCGGTGGGCCTCCATTAGAGTGTGACCCTCCCCTCTGACACGAGCTCAACCGAATTCCAGGACGCGCTGATGCGTTCCTTTAGCACGGGGAGATAATGCTAGACCGTACGTCCATATTAGCATATGACACACTTTAATAGAGCGAATATGTCACACAGACTCATCGGAAGGACAAAATTAGAACAAACACCTCAGTACGGCGAGGAATAAAAACATAAATATGAGAGGGAGCAGGTGAGGCGAAGCCTCATTTGCGTTTTTCTGAAAACGTAGACGGCCTAAATTCGGCCTTTTGTAGAAACCCAACAGTTAATGCCTGTAGGAGAGGAAAACTGGTATGTGCTTGTGTGTGTGTCGGTGTTTTTTTTTAATAACATTGATTAGACAAAATGAAAAAAAAAGGAGGCACAACATCGGGCCGCGGGAACGGGGAGAGTGCATGCTGCCATTCTATCACGGCGGACACATATTGACTGGCGGTCTGAAACGAGTCACTCACTCATCAGTGAGAGGCGAGCTGATTGAGTTGCCAGCAGCCGGTAAATGAGGCCTCCATCCAGGCTCAGGTCGAAATGAACCGCAATCTTTTCAGTCCTCATTGTTTGGCCGGCAAGAGAGATTTAAAACCCAAGAGGACTCCAAATAAGTTTATTGAAAGAAAAGAGAGAGAGTGGGAGAGAGGGAGACAGAGAAAGAGGTGGGTGGAGGGGGGGGGTGGGGTCACTGTAAGAAAGCACAGATCTATGTCTGAATTTGTGTCTTTGTGTGTGTATGTGTGCGAGCTTTTGCTTTTCCTTTGTAAATGTAAAAAATGCAACTACCATATTTGTTTAGAAACTGACATCGACTTGAACTCCTGCACCTGTTACAGTGGCTCTGATGCGTTAGCTTGATGAATGCGTCGCGGATCTGTGTCAAAATCTTTGTGCGTGCCTAAGCGTGCATATGTGAAAAATTAAACTACTATATTTGTTTACAAACTGACACCTCCTTGAACTCCTGCACCTGTTAAGAGTGGCTCTGATATGTTAGTTTGATGAATGCGTAATTTTACCTTGCGTTGCCGGTGATGTAATTTCCAGTGGAATTATACAGAACACTGCACTAATACACAGGATGCATTAAGGGTGCACGTTGAGGACAGCAGGCTTGTTGCTGCTCAGGGAAGGGAGTATGTCTGCTTGTTGCTTGCACAAGATAGGGGGCAGTGTCTGATTAGTGCAGAGGAAAATCTTGAGCTACACACTCTACAGAGTCTCAGAGACCTGGCCAAACCTACCAGACAACCCCCACACCAAGATAAGTCACAACGCACACTGGGGAAGGCGGATTAAAATGATGACGTTTATGTTCAAGGCCCACGTGCATATTTTTCTTCTGATTTGGGTTCCATACTGATCCATGTAAAATAATTGGCAATTTGGTAGAAATATGCAAATTTCAGGGTCGAAGTGATATTTTTCTGAGCTGTTTGTAAAACAATTTCCCACATGACACAATGTATGTTTAGGGACTATAAAAAAATATAAACATACGTCACTGCTCTTTGCGAAAGTTTTGCGGGCGTTTTAGATACTAAAACCAGCTGATGCATTAAAAACTGCGCTGTCTACTGTCGTTTCCTCCTCTGTTTGTTTGTCAGAGTGTGTGGTGGTTGGGGAGGCATGGTTGGGGGCGGGGGGTGTGCTAGTTTTGAACTGTAGAACCGTTCTTCGGTGCTACCGTCTTGCGTACTCCTACTAGAGAAGCATGGGAAAGCAAGCAGTTAATTATCGTTAATGAAACTCCACTGGAGGAGGGAGTAGAGGGGGGGGTACGGGGGGGTGGGGGCGGGGGCTGTGTTATGGGAGAATCAAACGGCTTGAACCGGAGGCTTGCACGCACAATTTGCTTGAACCTGGGTCCCCCTCATTCTCCGCATACTAATTTACCTCGGGGCTGCGGCGCCTGTTTTTTTAAATATCGTTAATTGACTTAAGAGCTCCTCAGCTCTCTCTGTCTTCATTAGGTTAATGAAAAGGGTCCGTGTTTATCTTTTTGTAACAGATTGTGGCAACAGTCGTAATCTAATTGGTTACTTCCACTTTTTTGAACAATGCATTTTTATTTTCGACACGTGCCCACGTTAAGTCTCTTGAACGTTGTTTTTTCTCCGTATTCTTCTTTCGTCAAATGGGGAGTCCAATGCAATTACCTTGGGGCAGAAGAATATGTTAGAAAGCACTAATCCATGGTGTGAATAAACTGGCTTGTGATGTTGGGGGGAGGCAAGGCCCCTGAAAGCAGGAGGAAAAAAACTGGAATTGTCTATTTTTTTTAACCTAAAGACGGGGCAATAAATCAGTGATTGTAGTGAAATGTCCGTGACATTGGCCTTCACCCCTGGGCCTTATAGAATCTGACCAGCACTAAAACTAAAGGCCTTTAATATACTGTCAGGCAGCTAGAGACCCCAACCACACGTGACTCTACACGTGACATATTGGCAGAACATTTAAAACTCGGGGACTGTATCTACTGCATGCATCTTTCTTGATTTTGTCTTATGGTGTGTTTTGAATGAGTTTTTGTTTTCAGTTTCTTTGACGGAGAGAAGATGGCTAAACCTACAAATCCCGTTAAAAAAATATTTTAAAAATCTGCACTTGGTGAAAATGTCGTGAACATTGTCGTTGAAATGGTGAAGCTCCGTGTCCTTTCTGAGTGAGATGTTCTACAGCTGTGGATGGTTTTCTTATAATACAGTATTTCCTTACAAGGACGACCGCGGTCAACGTTGGTGCGGTAATCGATACACAGAACAAGGCAAAGCATACATTTCAGCAGCTGCGAGGTCTGTCAAGGAAAGCTGTACATTTAGTGTCTGGATACACCTCCTGAGGACAGTAATATCTGAGACAAGCCATGGCAGTGGTGGGCCATAAACAGAGTGACGAGACGGCCAGATAAATCAGCCGACTGGCCGTACTTTTTCGCTCCTACGTCAGCCGGTGCCCGGGAAGGCCAGGAGCAGCGGCGAACACGTCGCGGTGGGAAACGCCAATCCTCAGAGGGGCCGTAACGGTCACTCCAACCCCGCCTAACCTCCCTCGCCTTCCCCAAGCCTCTCCCTCTCATCCCTTCTCTCTTTCACTAAGGAGGACATCACTAACCGTTTTCTCCCTTTTGTCTTTTCGCTGTCGATCCGGGGATATATTCCTCGTGCCCACCCCACCCAGCAGACGTTTCCAATAAATCATCCCCCCCCCTTCCTATCCTGAGCCCGCCTCTCTGTCTGTCCCTGGCTTGGCCAGCGATGATGCCTTTAGCTGAAGTCACTTAAATAAAAGGATCGCAGTGGGAGACATAATGTGTTAAAGTAATAAGTTGGTCAGAGGCGGGTCACGGCCCTCTCCCTGCTCGGGCGCCCCGGCGGAGTCCCTGTGAGTTAATGGGCTGTGGTCAGTGCAGAGAGGGGCCGTAAAGGCCAGCGCCTCCGCCCCAGACGGAGAGGGGGAGGGGGAGCGGGGGGACCCTCAAAAAGCTACTAACTGGCCCATCTAGATAACGGCTCACCCGGCGCAATTTCCACCGCGGGTCTGTCACTCGGCGCACCTGTGAATCACTCGTATTTATCATCCCCTCTTCTCCCTCTCTCCAGTAACCCCCCTCCCGGCCCCCGACATGTACGTGCCCTTCAATACCCGCTTCAGGAGGAGTACCCGACGCGCCGTTCCTACAGACGGTTTTTAATGTGTTCCAGGAGCGGAGGCCAGCGTTAGGGCTGAGGGTAGATGGAGGAAAAACGAAGGAGGAGGAAATGGCCCTTAATGAATGTAGCTGGAGGGATTAATGAAGGAGTGCAGGAGACGCGTCGCCGAGAAGTGCTTTCGCCCCACGTCAACGAGGGGGGGGCGGGGGGTCAGAGCGTCCGCATCTCTCCTCTCACGGTGATTGCATGTGAACTACTGTCACATGACATAAAGGCCTTTATGAAATTGAATTAAACGCCGTTGTTCGCGCCTCACTTTTCGCTTAACGTCCGACGGCTTCGCATTCGGTGCGTTCTCCCCCCGCACGAAAAAAAATGCCTTACGCGTTTAACTTGGTTCATTTGCTTTTCACATCCTCTTTAATCATCGCCATATTAGCACAATAAACAAAATGGAGCCTATTTCTGTTCAGCTACTTCGACCCATTCTCCAGACCAAACTTTCGCAGCCCTGCTGTCTTTCCTCTGAGAGTTGTATTCAAGGAAATACAGTAGGCCGCTAATTATTAACTTGGTTCTAACTAAGCAGTTTGAGATTCCTCAGGCGCTTTTCCGCCCGGCGCTGCAATAACGGCGAGCGTTCGACAGCCGGAGCGGCGAACTTAGGGGCAAAAACCAGGTGAATCCAACCCCCTCCGCCTAACCGTTACTAACTGGGTTTCCTTTCATTTCGGCCCAGAAAACAATCCAATTGTCTGCTCTGTGCTGACAAGGTCTGTGGCAGCCGCAGAATGAACAGCAACACTAATGCGTCTAATGCAGATGGGAAAAGGGCCTCTGTAGCTGGGCTGCTGTCATAATAAAGGGCCGATATTAAAGCTCCTGGGGATAATATCAGCCGTTCCGGGGGACCGGCAACTCTTCCCCACCGCTCCACTCTGTAAATACAGCCAGGTAACACTTCTGACGGTGGTGCGCTTATTAAGGCTTAATAAAGCCTTAATAACTGCATTATACTTCACTAAAAAATACAAAGTGGATTTACTTTCGGTCAACATCACAAAATATTGGTAAATGTGACATTTAGAAAGAGGCCACATAGATAAATTCGACACACATTTGCAATAAAAGTTATGTTATGTACTCCAACTCCACTATATATACTGGAGTTTGGAGTTTTTGTGTGTTGCGACCCAGGCCTCCTTATTCACTAAATGCAATTACTTCTATACATGCCCATTGACAATGCACAGGTCTAAAGCAGTTGTACATCACTTTAGTATTAATAACTGCATGTTAATCTAAAATGGCATATGCGTAGCCAGCTGGAAGGATTAGGAAGCCATTTTCTTGGGGTAGTTCTGCCACATGTGCTTAAATTACACCATGAAAAAAAGATTAAACATTTAAGAGGAAAATCTCAACGACTACCCAAAAGAGGTCTGTCATTTTAACAAATCATAATTTTATCATGCTACGGGTTTATGTTCAGCATGCAGCAACATCGTTTCAGGGCATCTGTTTTTTGGTCCCTGGGAGTCATGTTGGCATGCATCAAAATTACAGGATGTGATATTCTTTGAAGAGGGATTTTTTTTGATTGAAGTCATCGTAAGATTCAGCCTTCTGATAGATTGGCTGCTTTATCACCAAATCCTTAATTGTTGATCTTCATTGAACATGAGCGGCGAGCATCGACATGTCACCTCTGGATTAAGTGAAACTGTCATCTTCCGGAGAAGAGAAACCGATATATCCATAGAGACACACAGCTATCGACCTGCGTCTCGCCCCGCGCATGCACTGCGTGCACTTTATCACTGTAAATCTGAAATTGATCTGAAATAATCAAACCGTGAGCTGTGCTAGTTGAACTTCTCACCTTTATAACCAAGCAATCTTTTTTTTTTTTTTTTTACTTACATATCCATCCTTGAACCCTGTCTATGACAGTAAGGGCTCCTTCACTTGTTTTTCAGAAAGAAAGGAATTCTGTCCTTGCGTGAAAGTGGACACGGCATACAGATAGACAGTCAGGGCAGCAGTGCACTTGATAAATGGCATTGAGGCAGTTGTGTGTACTATACGTGCTATTTTTTATGGGTTGTATATACAGAGCACGTAAATGACTAGCAAAAACTGCAGAACACTTTTAATCAAAGAATCGTAAGGAAAACATCTGTGTGGTGCTTGAGCTCAAATTATAATCAAGAAACTTATTGAAACATGCGGGAAAAAAGCTCACCCAGAATTAGAAAACACACACAAGCACACACACACATACATACACTTATATGTACGCACATACACATTAACACACACTACACAAACACACACTTATATGTATACACCTACACACACGTACACTTGCGAACACGCACATACTTATATATAAACACACGTACACATGAACACAAACTAAGCAAAGACACACACAAACACACATGTACACACATACACACACACATGCACACACACACGTACACACACACCCACACACACACACACACTTCTGGGCTGTAATAACCCCAGCGCACTCGGTCGGGCTGGTGGAGAGATATCCTTGAGCGTCACCTCCATCTCTGGAGCAGGTCACGCGGAGATGCGGGCGATAGTGAGCTATAGTTAAGGTTCAGATCTGCTATCTGGGCTTGAATGATGGAGGAAACGGCGCGGGGACATGTTTATTGTCACCCAGATGGTCCTCAATGCAGCCGTGCCCCAGCCCGCCTCAATCCCTGATATAAGTCACAGGGTGGTTCCATTGTGCGGTGACTGATAAGGCCTTCACTTCGGCCCGCTCTGGTCACTTGTCTCAAGGAGACTCCAAAGAAACTTCAGTCCAGCACAAATGGCTGCCAAAAGACCCCCCCCTCCTCCCCTGCCCACCCAATCCCTTACAAACCTCAAACCCCCACCCCATTCTAGCCTGGCACGTTTACTAATGAAACCGGCTCAGACGCTCCATTCACCAGTAAGGTCGTTTATAACTACAAGAATTATTTATTCTCTATGGTACAACATACATCCTTTTTTCTCCCAAAAAATATCTTGATATTTAAACCGAAAATAAATGAAGTCACAATTCAGAAAAATACAAAAACATTTGTGTGAGTCAATCCACACTCAGTGAGCACTTTATTAGGTATTTATTAGACTTCTTTTTTAGACTTATTAAGTCTTCTGCTGCTGTAGCCTATTCACTTAGAGGTTTGACAAGTTGTGTGTTCAGAGATGCTCTTCTGCATGCCATTGTTGTAATGTTACCATCCTGTGAGCTTTAACCAGTCTGGTCCTTCTCCTCTGACCTCTATCATTAACGCGTTTTTGTCCAACAATCATTCCACGGTCAAAGTCACTTAGATCACATTTCTTCCCCATTCTGACATTTGGTCTGAAAAACAGCTGAACCTCTTGACCACGTCTGCATGCTTTTATGTATTTAGTTGCTGCCACATGATTGGCTAATAAAATATTTGAATTAACAAGCTGGTGAACAGGTCTACCGAATAAAGTGCTCAGTGAGTGTACATAACACAATTCCAATCCCTTTTTTCCTCAATTTCAAATTTATATAATTTGGACTCCAGTTCTTTCTTTTAACAAGATGTTAAAATGCAATGAGTTCAGTCATATGACTGTTTTACCACCTTTGCTGAAAGCAAGATTATTTCTGATCCGATTATCTTTTTAGGCTTGTAGGACAACCCAGGCCATAATCAATTTCAGATCAAAATATGAAGACAAAAGTAAAGGCAATCAGGTTTTATTTCATGGTATTTACATGCATATCCTGTATGCTCTTTTACAGCATGTGTGAACAATCTATGCAAAACAAAACAACTGAGCAGTTAACACCTGTCAGTCATCCGTTAACTTAATTTTTTTCACAGCTGAAAATAAAGGGACTCAACACAAAAACAGCTGTTTCTGCAAAATGGTAAAACATACGCATGAGAATGACTGCATATATGCATAAAATACAAGCAGATCTGTCCGTCTGTCCATCCATCCGTCAATCTATCCATCCACTGTACATTATACATGTGGTTGTATACAGTATATTTGATAAACATATACCATGGCATGGTATATGTGGTATGATTAATTTCTTCACACGCATGCATATGGATACACACATTGAAGGTAAGCATGACAGTGTATGAGAAAACCGAACAAAAACTGCTTTCTCAGAAGACAGCTTTCCGAGTTACCAATTCAATAGTCTTCTGCACCGAAAACAACACAGAATCAATTATGTGTCTGCATTATTCCAGTGCAACAGCAAAAATATTATATGATATATAGTAAAAATAAATGTGAAATCACAATGGTTTATATGCTCAAATGTCACCTTCACTGTTTTCAGTGGTAAGTTTAGTAAAATATCAGGGGCCTGGAGATTTCTGGATCAGAAAAGTTTGGATATGAGCGTCATGGATTTGAGAAATTTTGTTTATGCGCATGGAAGTGTGTGTACGTGCACATATGTTTGCTTGCGTGTGCATGTATATGTATATGTGTGTGTGTGTGCATGCGTGTGTGTGTGTGTGTGTATACCTGCATTTGACGCAGCAGATGGGAAGCTGTATACCTACAGAGGTATCTGAGCTCCAGAACCCAACGTGCGGCGTTGAGTTACGTTCCCGGGGGAAACGACTCCTTCCAGGAGAAATCAGAGCAGGGCCGCTCCTGCTGGAGTGCATCTGACACATACATATGCAGCAACCTCTATCACTTTCCCCCTCGCGCAACGCTCCCATCCTTACACGCCTCCTGATAGTACATACACATCTGTGCATTATTCTACTGTAAATGCACCGGTCTTCCCAATAGGGAAGGGCTTTTTTCAGACATTTTTTTTAGCGCCTTCAATCCTAACCGGTATGGTACATGCATAATGCAATATAAATCAGAACTTCAGCTCAAGGACGCCATTTCCTTTGAAAATAACTCATCTCAGCGACTCCGGAAACGTCAGTGGGAAAAGTGTTATGGTTTGGTCTCCTTTACGCTGTAAATTGAGTGAATATCTCAATCTTAAAGCACACACACTGCACTGTGAAAACTTTGAGATCGATACCCCCCCCCCCCCCCCCCCCCAACGGCTGGGCAAGGGAGCTTTGTTATGTCTGGACGTGGAGCAGCCAGAATGCCAGCAAGATCAAACGTCGTCTCTTAACGGACAATGCCCATCATGACAAATGAGTAGCAATTTACTAATCAATCACGGATATTAATTGATTATAGATGAGCAAATTGATTGGCCGTCTTCCCCCCGCCGGCAGACCAGAGCGACGGTCACGTCGCCATAACAACTCGCTTTGCATTCATTTTCTCATTTAAATTCTCGCCATTGATTTGGCTTGTCCAAATTTGCTTTCGATGGTGACAGTTTTCTCTTGAAATAAATTTCTGACAAAAACGTTTGACGGATGGCCAGAGTCGTTTGTAGAGCAAATAATAAAAAGATCATTTGGAAAAAGTCTCCATTTTTTAGCAGCCGTCAGCTGGAACACAGATGCATACGTTTTTACTGAAATATGAAGGGGCGAAGGGCATTTTCAAGTCTTCACTCACATCCACAACATTTGTGCGAATTTAATCAAAAGGAAATTATACACTGCTGTTCAAGTGCATTGCCCTCACCTTGATAAACCTTAAACACCCTTGAGAAGCTCAAATAAATATAAAATGATGTATCAACCTATAAAAATGTGACATAGAAGTTGAATGGAAAGTTGTCATGGTTGTCATGGTTGATGATACTGGTACAAGTCACACCAGTAAAGCGGGGATTTGTTAGGCTCTTAGTTTGGTCTTCTTCAGGGTTTTGGAGCCTGTGGAGATACCTGGCATGGGCATGACCAGGATTTGATACAAGTCCAGTGGGCATACTCAGACACTTGGCAGGATGGGCCCCAAAAGTTTACGGTCCACTAAAAATGGACATTAATAATATTTACAGTACCCCGAAGAAATATGTGGCTCCACCAATAAGAAAGGCAGGTGTGGTTTGCTTTGAGGCACACCATCAAACTGTGTCCTGCTGGAGGTAAACGGACATGGGAAAAGCATTACAGCGTTACAAGCGCTTTGATAATCGCAATAATTCCCAAATGCCCCTCTCTTTTCCCTCATGACTTGTGAGCTACACTCAAAAGTGTTCTTCGGCACGTTCTTTATCGAACCTTCCACCATAGGTATGAAGTTTGAACACTCCCAGACAAAGAACAATTTTGCTGGATAAAGAACCCTTCATGTCTAACCACAAGGTGTAGGTTGTGTCACGGTCTGACAGGTCACCATGCATCACATTTTCTCAGCACAGCTCATACAGTGTCTTCCCTTGCTGAATCAGACAAAGGGTATGAGAAGCAGCAACAGCGGGAAAAATGCACGCAACAGCCCCAGGCGGAAAGACGGACAATCCGCAGGGCCCTGCGGACATATCCCAGGCCCACGGGCAGCTGCTAAAGCCGGGGTTCCCCCTTCCCGAGGAGCCCGGTGACCGGCCCTACATAGCCAGAGCAGTCAGAGCCGGATCTCCTATCCGGATGGAAAAAGAGCCCTGGCGGAGCTGCAGCCCAGCGCGGTGTTCTGTATGCAGCGAGTGGCCAGGTTAAAATTGGCAATCAATTATCCAATTAAGACTGACAGAAACGCACATCAAGAGTCCCGTCCCGTCAGGTCCAAACCTCTGATTGGAACGCGATTAGAGGGACTTAATTAAACCCTGGGTGCAGGGGAGTTTAAACACCATTTGTATGGAATCAAGAAGGGGGAGGGGTTTGAAAAAATATATCTGTGCCCCCCCCCCATATCACGTCTCACTGCATGACATGGTTCTTAAAGTGAGCAGAACCCTCCCCCCCCTCCCCAATCAGCATGGTACGATTCCCTCATAGAGGAACACGCTATAGCGGTTTATGGGTTTAAAGCAACAGTGTAAGACGTCATTTTGCATGTCATTCAGGAGTAGGTCTTATGCCCTTGATTCCCATTTGGGTTCACTTTGAAGTCCAGATAAAAAGAATGAGTAAACCTTGGAAAGCCTCTCAGTGAAGCTGCTAATTTAACACATATACTTGACAGTATATGCCCTCACCGAGCACTTTATTAGGTATTTATTAGCCTATCCACTTAAGAGCTATGATGTCTTGTGTGTTCAGAGATGCTCTTCTGCATACCACTGTTGTAATGTGTGGTTATTTGCATTACTGTCACCTTCCTGTCAGCTTTGACCAGTCTGGCCATTCTCCTCTAACCTCTCTCATTTTCAAGGCATTTCTGTCTGCAGAACTGCTGCTCACTGGATTTTTTTTGTTTCCTTGCAAACTCTATAGACTAGTTTGCGTGAAAATCCCAGGAGATCAGCAGTTTCTGAGATACACAAACCACCCTGTCTGCCACCAACAATCATTCCACGGTCAAAGTAACTTAGAACTGAAGCTCCTGACTCGTATCTACATGATTGTATGTATTGCCCTGCTGTCACCCAATTGGCTGATTAGATAATAGCATGAATAAGTAGGTGTAATAAAGTAAAAATGCTCCTAATGAGTGAGTTGATGTGCATGCGTGTGCGTGTGTGTACAGTATGCGTATGTGTGTTCTTCTAACGTTCTTTCAGATTCAAAGAACAAATCCAGCTGAAAGCAGTGTTGGGCTGAAATTTTACATTTGCTCGCAAGAGTTGAGCAGAAAAGTCATGCGAACAGACACTCGGTCTGCTCAGCTGTGTTTGAGGATCATTCACCTCCGTTAGCTTTAGCAGAAAAATGTTTATAACGGTCCGGTATCGGAACTGATTCCCAGGGAAGGGTGTCGGATAAAGGCGGCGCATTTTAATTTGGGCAGTGAATGAAGCCTTTCCCCTCGCTGCTGGAACAGGGCCTCCGCGGCGCTCCCCTTCAGGAGTACACCTTATCAAAGCAAATAGGATTCGCAGGGAGAGAGGAGCGCTCTAATCCACAGCTAATTGGATGAAATGGTTTCTGCGTTTCTTCTCCCTCCCTTCCCCTGGCCCTCCTTCCGCACCGGCCCGCTCCGCTGGGACGCCCAGAGCCACTGAAGAGGTTATTACAGGCCATCCTGGGGGAGCGCTAATACCCTACCCCTTGTTCAGACATGCAAATAATCAAATTCAAGGTCTACCTAATTAACAACTCAGCTACAGAGAGGATAAGGAGGCACAAACATGGCCTCTGCCACCATTTGTTATATTTTTGATTTCGTTTTTACATTATGTCCCCCTCCCCCATATCTCCTTGACTTCACCTGGGTACTCGTTTTGTGGGGTAAACTCATATATATATTTTTTTTGGTTAGCATATTGTTGATTGTGGATAGCATGTTGTACGGTACGTTTTTGCCTGTGAGCTACGTTTAGAGTGTTTGTGTCTGGCTTGCCACCATCCTTCCAGACTGGCAATTGAAAGGTCATTTCGCAGTTTTGCCACATTGTAAGGATGGTCAACAGTAGTTTTGAGGAGTCGGTTGGAACCCACCTGACCAATCCGAGAACAGGAGGGCTGCGATTGACTGAAGACATGTCAACAGCACAAGGTCACTGCTGTCAGAGATACAGTATGAACCGATCTTTGTCAGTTCTTCATAGTTAGCTACAGTGTGAGATGAAATAGCAATACCAAAAGATCAGCAATGAAATATTATAATAGCTGCAACAACAAAAAAATAATCTTTTGCCCCTTCTGTGATCCTGTCTTGGCTGTCCTTTCAGGTTTCCCGACTAAAACTTGGAATTAGCGTTAGCCCACTGAATGTTGACTGCATCTCGTCCGTTTATGGGAAATGCAGTCACTCAAGATGTGCATTTCCTCACCTCCACACCCTGCAAGGAGAGGCATTTGTTGACGATGACCTCATGCCTGTTTAAGTGACTCCTGGCCCACAAAATCTACAGTACACTCTCTGAAAAAAGCGTTATTTAGCTTGTCTCCACAGAGGAACTCTTTACTTATTTATGGAACCCTCTATTGGTGTGAAGAGTGAAATCGCCCAGACAATGAATCCTTTATATAGAAATGGTTCTTCAATGGAATCACAGGATTCTGTTTAGAACCATTTGTTTTCTGAGAGTGCACTGGAGCAGTGTGGTGAACTATCATAGTGCAAACCAGCGGCATTTAACAGAACAAATAGTCAGGTGGGACTAAATCAAATGGATTCGCTTTTTGTTTAAATATGGTATCTTTGGTTATCTATGGGAGATATCCACTGTCCTTTATGTTAAGCACATTTAGATGGTTTTTTGCTTGTATGCACTCCCTTCACTGCCCTATTGCCACATTATCATTTTTAATAGTGCAGTAATATGCTTCATTTTCAAAAAAAAAATTGATGTGCTGTGTCCTTCTTAAGCAACTGCTGAATTTGTGTTACTCATTTTCATATATAGCAGCATTCAAACATGGTGAAATAAATGTAATCTTTTTTCATGAAAGTTGCAGGTACAAAAGCACATACGTATTATTCTCATATTATTAATAACATGATTTATCTAATACTATTCTCAAAGTAAATGCATACTCACATACAGTAAAGTATGTAAATGCAGAACACTGGAGCAAACCTGGCACTCACGCTGGCCTGAAAGACATTCATCACAGACCTTGTGTGTGTTGGTTTTTTTTCCCATTTGCTTTAAAATGGCAAAACGTTTATTCCAAATGAAGAAAATAACACATTAGCACGCTTAATTTCACTTAATGCAAGTCAATATTATTCTGTGCAAATATATATTTTTTTCTTTTTAAGAAATTATTTTGATGAACACTCCGCTGCAGATTAAGTAAACGGTGACAGCGATGTGCGGGATCTCCAAAGGTCAATAGTCATGTTGATGTTTATCGCGTCTGATTACAATACGGCTTCGGTTCACACGGCTTAATGCGCGCTTCAGGAAAACCGTTGGAGAGTAAAAACCTCTACTGTGCTACAGACCAGAAATCGGAGTATTTAAGAAGAGGGTATTGGGTATTGGCAGATGTAAATTGATGTAGTAAATCATGTTTTCATGCAGGGGAACGTGTCAGGGAAATCGGGGAGGGGGTGGAGGGATGCGGATGGGAGCTTTGGGCGAAGATTCTAGTGTTTGCCTCCGCTAGCTGCAAGGCCCGAGTGATTAGCGCACGCTGTAATTTGGCAACCTTGACCATGTAACCTTGCTAAAGCTGGATTAACATTTTACCCTGGAAAAAGTCAAGGCGCCTTAAAGCATGTTCCGTTTGGTCGCGTTGCTTAAGAGACAACAGGCGTCTGGGGCTATTCAAATTTATGCCCACAGTATACTGCATGACCACTGAAGGAGAAACAGTTATTAGTTATAAGCATGCTAGGTGTCATAAAAAGCATGTGATTGAATGAAATAATGGCAGGTCAATATAACCTGTTTTTTCATATTCATGAACACATAAATTAAAAATAAAAGTAAATTACGACGGACGCATATTTTTAATGCGACCGCATATAAATATTACTGCCTTCAAGGTTTTATTTATATATTTATTTATTATTCCACATAGCGTATGAGATATGTGTTTGCCTTACATTTAGTTGAAGTGGGAAAATAGATAATTGTGAGTTTGGTTTACGACAAGGAAAATATAGTCGGCTCAGAGGCACACTTCAGTTGTATTTTCTGCGCTGTCTCACTCAGAAGATTCAGACGATCGAGAACCGGATCACAGTATCGTTCCGAAGTGAGTTCGGTTTTCCTCTCCTCACAACGCCGGACCGCTGGAACGCCTCAGCCGCTCAGCGTTGCATCTCGTTCAACAGAACTCATTACAAAGGGGATGAAAGTGCATGCTTAAATTCTTTAATGATGGTGCAACGTAAAATATGGTATGGTAAGTCTTGGGCTCCAATCACTCTTTTTAATGGCTTTGTAGCGGCCAGAAAATAAAGTATTCATGAAGATAGAGGAAGATGATCCGATGAACTTCAATTTAATTGGTGCAAATTAAAACGATCCATCTTTCCCAGCTGTCCATCTATCTGCCATCATCTTTTCATTTCTCGTCCCGCACCTTGATTACAATTATCTTTTAATGGCAAAACTTGTCAGCAATTTTTTCCCCCTTCTGATTTACACCAGCCCCCCCACCCCTTTACCCCCCCCACCCCTCCCAAACACAATATAAATGTACAAATATCATCCGCGGTTTGCGGTAATTCCGCGTGAAACAAGCACCTCGTGGCCTGCCGGTTGTGTGTTTTTAACCCTGCGCATGGAGTCTATGCCGCTGCAGACCAGCACTGGCCTTCCTCTGCCGATGATGGCGGTGGGGATGGCGGTAAAGGCGATGGGGGGGCGTGCCTGCCTGGGACAAGGTCCCCGAAGAACGATTTTTTTCTTCAACAGATGGGGAAATAAGTGCAAATGCAGACACATTTTCTGCAGTGTCCAGTAATGGTTCCAGGCAATTAGAGAGGGAGATGACATTGTGACTTTTAATTTGGGGACAAAGCGATCTCTCTCTCTCCCACTGTCGTCTCGCCTCTCTCCCACCTGAAATGCTGAGCTAAGGCTCATACATGGGCAAGTGGACGGCTCCTTTATTTATCGTCGTTAAAAGGCCCATGCTATCATCACTATTCACCATGAAAGCGTTCGGCGGTTGAAGAACACTAACTTAATTGAGCAGAATCTGGGATGCATTTGATGAAAATGGCCATTTTATCATAGTTTAGGGTTTTTTGTTGTCCACCCAGGACAAAGATGTCACATTTACGGACTCAGCAGAAATGTCCGAAGATCTTAACTGCAGCAATATGAATTCAGGAAAGGCAGAGTCCAAAAAGGCAAATGTGAAACCAATGGCAGAGCCACATCAAGCAATCCTTCAAGTCAACTCACTTTCAAAACAAGAAAAGAGAGGGGACAATTTCAACCAGTAAAGGAAAAACAACAGGCTAAACATCTCCATAATTTCACAGGAGTTACGCCTGCCTTAAGCAAGCCTTAGGATGGGATGGTTCTAGAATTCCTCTGGAGGAACGGCAAAGTCCCAGCATGAAAACTCAAGGTTTCAAAACATTGCCAAATCTCTTCATTTTGATCCTGTTGGATATCTTTTAAGAGACCTAGTTGGTGAGACAATTCTAAAGCCAACAGAACTTCAGCACTAGAGCCTGTAGAAATATAGAAAATTAGTATCATTCTTGAATTATAACACAGGGAAAATACTTCAGCATCAATGTGTAAAAGTTTTTCAGAACAGCTACACTATATGCAGTGACAACACATGCTGCTGCATGAACTACACTATATACACTACAGCAGCTAAGTTAAAGCACAGCACCCATATACACATAGCAGCAGATGCAGTACAGCATATCTACAGTACCAGCATGCTTCGTGATTGAGAAAGGCTGGATTAGACCAGAGCACAGGAGTGGATTTCAGAAGAGAGGGGAATTACTGAAAGAGTGAGTCAGCCTCACCAGGCAGGGAGGGCACGAGGGGCCCTCACAGAGCACTGTGAGCTGTGGCTCCGCTGCGGTCACTGAGGCTGAAATCCCATCATGAGCTGATACTCGTGACTCAGACTCCGGGCTGGCTAAACAACGTCTGCTCCTCCACCTCCTCCTCTTTCAGCAGAGGAGTCGTCACGCAGTCTCAGGAGCAGGACGCTGGATGTCGGATGGTGCACGGCAGAGATCCTGGGCTGTAATGGACTGGGAAGAGTGGCCGACAGGATGTGCTTAGGAGCACAGCGCGTTCTCACCTGCACTCTCCAGAACTGGTGGAGAATGTGGACATGACATGACAGGCTTAGGAATATGATTGGGGATTCTAGAGACAATAATGATATACTGTATAAACAATAATAATGTGGGATCAACATTGGTTCACAAAAATGTCCCTAGCCAATTAAAATATTTTGCAAGTTTTAATACCCAGGAGTCACTTGAAGTTGCAAAAAAATTCATTAACAATAAAAAACTGCAGTGCAAACAAAATAAAGACTGAAATTTCCTCGCAATGAATAAATCACCACCGCACACCCAGTGCTTTCATAAAAAAACTAATCTGAATTCTGAAATTATTTTCCGATACACACACAACAGACCTAAGAAGAGAGAATGTCTTGTATTTTAAGCGAAAGCTACTGCGCTGATTGTTGGATATGCTTCTCCTGAGTAGTTAACGGGCTCCCGGTCGGCAGTTTGATGGGTCCTTAAAAAGGCCTCGGGCGCCATGGGGACTGGCGCCGGCGCTTCACTCTGCCCCAAATAAACTTGGATGTTCTCCATCCATCAGGTGACTTGCGTGGAGAGCTGACCTGTCATAAATTCACGCGGCGGGGATGGTGACAGGGCTGCAGCCAATCTTCATGAAAGAATAAAAAAAATAAAAAAAAGGCGCCAGAACCTTCTTCCTCCAACCACCTCCCCGCCCCCGCTCCTCGCCCCCCACCTCCTCAGCCCACCCACCCCCACTCACCCTTTACCCTCACACCCACAATCTCTCTCTCTCTCTCCTTTCCCCCCTATCTATCCCCCTCTCCCTCTTTCTCTTCTCTCTCTCTTCCTTTCTCTCCATGGGTAAGCAGGTAATCATGGGCTGTCACTGAAAGGTGACCCATTAATGTGATGGATTCGGTGTGAAAAACAAATGGTGTGAAACGTGTGGATCGCTGTCCTTACTGCACCTTGGCCTTTTGTTCTGTCATATCAATATCCACACAGGGCCTCATTACACCTCAGCACTGCACAATGAGCGCCGCTCCGGGGTCAACACTGCAGCCCGCTCTCTCTGACTGCCGTCGACTGGGCTTTTCAGCTAAACCTCACCCCGCAGGGCTCCCAGGTAAACGAGAGGAGGGGGGGGTGGGGTGGGGTGGATAGGGGGCTGGGGGGGGGGGAGGAGAGGATAAAAGAAGGGACCTGGAGAGGAGCGGGGGTAGAAGAATGGCACAATGGCGTGTTTTGAGAGAGGAGCCTGCCGCCGGTGCCAGAGGGGACCCTGGTCTGGCGGAGCAGGCGAGCAGAGAGGAGCAGAGATAAGCAGATGTGGCGCTTTTTCCCGCCGCCGCCGTCCTCGTTCGCCTACTCTTTTTGTTTCGGCTGCGTTTGACGGGAAAAGGAGCGGCGTTCTTCGCTGTGCTGTGCGGCTGAGTGTGTCTGCGTGTGTGTGTTAGTATGCCTGTGTGCATGCGTGCGTGAGTGTGTGTGTGTGTGTGTGTGTGTCTGTGGGCGTGCGTGCAAAAGTCTCTGTGTGCATTTTAAACAGAGCCCCCTCCAACCCTCCGCCACCACGCACACGCGTGTACATCTAAAGCCGATGGTTCTTGCTGCCAATCAAACTTATCACTGTACTGACTGCCTTTTGCTAGCAAATTCCAAGACCTTATGAATAAGTTTTTGTGGGGATTTCATGGGGTTTTAGGATTGTGAGGTTATGGTCATATAATGTAGCCATCCACTGAGAACCACTCAGAAAGCAAAGAGCTTTTCTGAACCCAAGCCTCAAACCTGTATACAGCAGGTGGAGCTTGAACTGAAACATTCAAACTGCAGCAGGTTTCTACACTCAATAGAAATGATCAGTTGACGTGTGTTGTTGGTCAATGGATTGATTTATTTTTTGTCTTTGATCAAAAGCAGGTAAAAGTAAAAATATTTTTGCTATTGTTGCGTTTTTTTAAATTTCATAATAATTTCCCACTAGGTTCACATATGATGCATGATTACTCAGATCATAATATGAGCAATAAGAACCACTGATCAGAACCAGTGCACAAGAGATCAGTGGCCATTGATAGGAAACTGTGGTAAAAAGCAGATACAGTCACAGGATTAATAAAAGTAACCTGAGGGTAACCCTGTCTGAGTAAAGCACAACCTGAAGACATGAGAAAGCCAATCATATCCCACCACCCAAGACCCCTGCACATCATTTCATTACCATTTTTCAAATGAGTCTTTTAAACAAAGCTAAATCAACACTGAAAGGCCACAGTGCACGATATTAGGGTGGTTTCCAATCGACCCTCCTTACTCTGTACGTATGTGTGCCCTCACAAGGTCATTTAGGTCCCTATATGGGACATAGTGTAAAACGCGCAAATTCAAGCAGGTTCCACTCAAGTCCAGGAGCAGCCCAGCGAAAAATAAGGGGCACGGGGTATTTCCGGCATCGCTGCGGAGGCCAAATAAGAGCACCCATTACCCATGGTTCACTGCAGGACGTGCGGCTTTTAAAAAGCCATATCGCTCCCGTCAAGGTCAAGGAGACCGGGAGAGTGGAGGCGCTCCAATCTCGGCCTAGCCCTCCACCGCCCATTACAGCCCTGCGCTAAGGTGGTCAAGATCTTATTAAAGACCGAGGCTAATTTAACAGGACCTGTGATCCACAAAGTAACTGCTAATCACCAATTAAGAAATATTATGGATTAGAATCCATTGATTTTAACCGCTGAATCCAGGCGTTCAGCACAGCTCCGGGGATACCTTTAAAGGACTTGACGGGAATACAGTGCAGTCCGCGAGCGTAATGATTTTATGCTAGCACAAATTCTGTTCTTGTTTTTTTCTTTTTAGAAATATGTACGAAGAGTGTAGAGGTGCAATTCACCATGATGCTGGCACAAATACAAAGGGGGAATAAAAATATGTTGTTTTACATTAATGTTAACTCCTAGCCTAAGTTCACACACCAAAACATTGTGCCTACAAAAAAAATATTTCCTGTCAAACCCGACAACATATTTTAGAAATGAATTCAAATATTTAGTTGAGGACTGAATGCTGGATTTTGCAATAGCAGACAAAGTCTTATCAAGGGCTAGTCAATCAAAAAATGAAGCCCAGTGTAATTTTACAATAAGATGACTTGAAAAATTGCCTAAGATTAAATCCAGGTGGTATAGTAACCTTCAAAGTTTATTTTTATTTTTTACATTTGAATGCTACTGTTTATTCAGACAACTTAGTAGTTTATTTTGAACCCATGAATGACATCTCTGACATGGGCTTATATTTAATGATCCTGTTGTATCAGAATCATATTATTTTCATATTGCCTTGTATAAGTGTACATATATTAGAGAGACAAATACAGAACCAACAAAAACAATAACTTACTTTATCAGAACTCCCCCCTACCAAGAGACCCAGGAAAAAATCTTTTTAAGTATTTTACTTTTTTTACATAATAACATAAGTGTATTGAATGATATCAAAATAAATATATATCTTTCTAGACATTCTATAGACATTCAATTAAAATAAAATACAAAATAATAAATAAATAAATATATATATATATTTATTTATTATTTTGTATTATATTTTAATTGAATGTCGCTTATGTTAAGAGAAATGCTGTATAGAGCTCAGGAAAGGCAACATTTCATATCGTCTTTTGAGGACACAGGGCCTCAGGAGGCCATACCATTGCATTACATTTAATTTAGCGGACACTTTTATCAAAGACACTTTTTATAAAGCCACGTACAAAACAGTGCATATCAAGGTCATAGAATAAACAACCGCATACAGCAGATAAGGTACAATTCATATATGATTGGCCATGAACATACGTCCAGTACACAAGGTAGATAGGCCAAGTCTCTAAATGCCATACCAAGACACCTACTTCAGGAACAGCAGTGCCGAGACAAATACAAATTCAAAAGTCCTAGATTAAGGTAGAAAATACAAGGGGCTAAAGATAGAAAGGTGAAAAACAAGTGATGATTGGGGGACTCCCGCAAAGGAGTTAAGGTACAGCGCAAAGTGGTGGAAAATGGGCATTGAGCGAGCAGTTCTTATAGGGATGGGGAGGTTGTTCCACCACAGGAGAGCTGTGGAGGAGAAGCTCCACAGTCAGGGCAAGCGAGAGCCATGCACGCGGCTGGTTGGATGAGCAAGTCGGACTGCACTCCATGATTACATAGGGAGAGTGCTTCATACCTGAGCAAAAACATCCACCTGGGCCATGCAATTATGAGAGGAGAGCATTCCGTCATCGTCTCTCAGCGAGCGTGAACACCCTCGCATCAACGTCCCCTCCGGAGGGCTACGGCGGTGGTCCGGGGAACGTCTCCGCAGAAACACCGGAGACTCTATTAGGGACAGTGGTTACGGGCCCCAGACTAATCTACTATGACAAACTGTTGGCGGCCCCGTTATTTCCAGGTTCTGATGATGAATAGAAGGCTGAACCCCCCCGCCCCACCCCCAAACCCCCGTGCTGTCACGTCAGGCTGGAGCTCAAACAGATTGAGAGGGCGAGAACCGCAGATTGATGGAGTGGGCTCAACGGAAAAAACGCGGAGAATGGAACCATTAGCACATCTTTCCATTTGCCTATCATCTCGCTACGCTATTCAGCTTCAGTGCACCTCATAGTCCTCCAATTGCCTTTAAATAACACGAGAGGAGTGACGAGCGGGGCCCATTCCGCTCCCTGACTCACTCATCCTCACACTGACGGTACACACGACAGTCAACGCCGACGCACTGGCTCCTGAAGGGTTACTGAGAAACAACCGGCTAACAACCGGCGCTACTGACGCCAAAGCAATGTACGGTGTGTCCCTTGCCCAGCAATTTAGATAGCACGTGTACGTGTGATAGAAAAGCAATGTGCTGCGTTTCACAGGTGAGAAAATCTCAATTTCCCTCTGCAATCTTTTCACTCTCACACCAGTATGTGGCATTTGCTCTGTCATACATAAGCAATGATTGGACACTTGAATTATAATTCCATTGCAACAAGTTTTTTTTTTTCATCCCGGTCTCCATATGGACCTTCGGAGTGTGTGCAGATGGCTGTCCAGAAACATTTCAGTAATTTACATTTTTAATAAATATGTGGATTTTCTTTAGTGTTTCACTTAGCAGCATGCACCCTGCATCTCACTTTAGTGAGAAGTGAGTCCCCAGACATGGTACCCAGAATGCACTGTGGGACTAGCCACGCCTGTTCTGCCAGCTCCCAAGACAGACCTAATACAGATCAACCAATGACATCAGGTATAAGTGGTAGTTACTATTTTCCAAACAGTGTATAAGAACTCTCATTATTATTTTACATCCTAACCCAACTGCTGCAAGGTCATTATTGTGCAATGACGGCTTTATAGGCAAACACCTTACTTCATAGCTAGCATCGCCTGGTAGTTTCTTAGTCAGTAGTCTCAGTACACTGTACTGTAAAATAAACTGTTTCCCTATGCAGAAGAGCATCACCTTGAAGCCAGTAATAACATAGCATAATGGCAATGCATCGGCATGCAAGTGATGTCGACTTGTGAAGTTCATCAATAAGGAACCATGTCAAATATTGACATTCAGGAGGACAACTTTACGCTGCGCGCGTTTTAACTGCGGCCGAGGTCGCCGAGCCAAAGCGCACGGGTCACCAGTGTGAGCAAACAAACGGCCCCGACGGTTTTGGCGCGAGTCCCAAGAGCCAAACGAGGCGAGGCTGGTTCTGTTCCGCCGCGGTCCCACGCCGGTTTGAGCCATCGACCGCTCCGTGAGCTACAATCAAATAAAGAATCTGCACATGCGCCGGGAGAAAAACACAGCCGCTTTAGTGTCACGATGCTGAGAGGACCTGCAGGAGAATGGACCTACACTGACACAGCAGGTGCAGGGACATCGGACCACAAGCGGACCTTCCTTACAAGAATTGGGGAGAAGATCTACTACACATGTTCCTCTACTAATATAAAAAAAACTATATTTCATTATTAAAAACAATGTTATTTCTATTTCAGACACAATCTTTAGCCTGTGTTGGCTTCATAAAATGAATGAAAAGAGCCATATTCTCATAGCATTTTTATGAGCAACATCAGGAACATCAACATGACCAAAATGTAGTGCAATGTAATGGCTGTGGAGCTGACAGTATTTGTTATTTAGTATTTGTATTTGCTATGACAGTATTTCAACCCAAGCGCTAATCCAAAGAGGCCGGTCCTGGACGTAACCCATTCCTCATAGCGCCTTCCAGCTCTTATTTCCTCAATCAGCGGGGCTAATGGCGTTGATAAAGATGCCAACGACATCGCTCCCTCTCTTCGTGGAGGGCCCTTGTGTGGCTGCTCTCGCCCCCCTCCCTCCCTCCTTCCCTCCTTCCCTCCCTCTCCCTCTCTCTCTCTCTCTCTCTCTCTCTCTCTTTTGACCACGTCCCCACCGTAATGTACCTGTGTGTGAAGGACATGGCGGCCAGCGGGGCTATCACAGACACAATCTCGCAGCACTTTAATAACTTTGAGAGCGGTCAGCACCCTGAGCCTTAATAACGCTCGCTGTCAGACCGCCTTGCGCCGCGCAAAATTGTCTCGTTGGAATTCTTTATGGAGGAGGGCAGGGAACTCTGGCGATGGGGATAGAATGCGGGTGCCGGCCTATTCTCGCTCCAGATGGGTTTTCCAAGAGCACGCTTTTATCTCTGGGTCAAAACGGAAAAAAAAGAAAGAGGGGAAAAAAGAATAGAAGACATTTACACGCTCTGTGATGCAGCAATAAGCTTTTAAAATCAGTGCTGTCGTCTTTGCGGGGAGGGCCGGACTGTTTCGGAGTGGGGGGGGGTTAAATTAATAAATAAATATAGCCCAGTACCTCGGGAATGTCCTTCCAGTCAGGTACCCTCATAACTTTGACATGGAATAAAACCAGCGTTTACGGGATAAATTATGTTCATGTGATAAATGCATTTGTCATTTTTAATTTCATTTCCATCTACTTAACAGTAATGTAGTGAATAAATAATTACAGCGCATATCTATATGTTGAAAAGCAGTATGATCCAAATCAGACCTCATTACCTTGCAGTCCATGCACCTTACTGTGACCGTACTTAAACCAGTAAGTAGAAGATTCAAGTCTCCTTCAGCATATCTGCCTCTTTCTTTGTTTCCCTTATTTCTTCCTCTACTTTCCTTTCCCTACGTTTCTTCTGAACGACGGGGCAAGGCTGTCGGTTGATGTATACCCTGCCTCTGGTTTCCTCTGTCCGTGCTAATGCAGATAGCAGGGAAAGTATGCAAAGTACATAATCTTGCACGCGGGGGAGGAGAGTCTCCAAGATGGCCGCCTCAGTGGGGTAATGATGGGCTTGGGGTGCGCGCCTCTGAGCCCGCGTACCGCCGGTTCATCAGCGCTCCGCGGCGCGCCGCTCATTAACATAATCAGCCGCCATTAGTTATTCATGCGCTCTGCGGAATCGCTCTGGGGGTCAAATCTTTGCTCTGCCTAATAACCTGTGTTAAATATTAAAGAAGTACACGGGCCAGTCTGATTTGCACCACGCTCTTCTTGCCCGAGAGAATCAGCCTCTGTGTGACTCACCACCCCACACCCCCCCCAACTTAACCACCAACCCCCACCCCCGCGCTCGACCCCACACGCCTACACCTCCTGACGAGTTTCTTCTCTTCCCGCCACACAGGGAGCAGGACGTAGATGAAGATTGTTTCTTCCTGCCACACACACGGTGTGGAACCGGCCCCCGTCACCTCTGAAAAACCCCTCAGCCCTAGGTTCCCCTTTATTGAGCTTTCCTGTGAGCGAAGATACAGTGTTAGCATAGCATAGCCATCCACAAACGTATGCGCGTGAAGCGCATACAGTTCCGGAATGCAGAATGAACACGCTCTGTTCTGGACCTGAACAGGACAGTCACGTGGTGCTCTGGAAACGCACGGCACTTCAGCTTAACAGCTCAGAGAGGGATGCTACGCTACGCTACGTTGAAGCAGAGGAACAGGGATGAGAGCGAATGTTAAATATCTAACACGCTGTGGCACGAGGGGCCCGCGCGCGCGTCAGTGACTCCCGGCTAGCCTTGTACTCTGCATGTGGAACGGGCCCCGCTTCGGACCGCCTCATCTGCTTTTAATGCCTGAAAAGAGCATGCCCACTGGGCACTAATGAGCTGGCTCCCTCCACCCTCCTGCCCCCAACACTTGATTAAGGACAATGAGCGGAGAGGCCAGCCAAGCGTTCAGAGGGAGAGGAAAAGGGCCTCGGAGAGATGGAGAGAGAGAGAGAGAGAGAGAGAGAGAGGGAGAGGGATATTGAGAGAGAAAGAGAGTGAGAGAGGGAGAGAGAGGGAGGGAGAGAGCAAGAGAGTGAGAGAGAGCGAGGGAAAGACAGAGAGAGACAGAGAGAGAAAGGGGGATAACGAGAGAAAGGAAAGAGAGGGAAAGAGAGAAAGTGGGGGAAAGACAGAGAGAGATAGAGAGAAAGGGGGGATGTTGAGAGAAAAGAAAGAGAGAGAGGGAGAGAGAGAAAGGGGGGATGCTAAGAGAAAGGAAAGAGAGGGAGTGAGAGAGTGAGAGAGAGAGAGAGAGAGAGAGAGAGGAGCAGCCGCTGTGCCCCCTGAGGAGGTCATTAGGAGACCGGTGACCTCACTGGTGCAGGGCTCTGACAGGCCACCCACCGGCATGATGTCATACTTCACATGTCATCGCTCATCACGGCGCCACGGCAACGCTGCGCAGGCCAGGGATGTCGGCGAGCTCTCCCCGGCCCCCCGATTGCTTGTTTGCGCGGGGTCTCCACTTCCTGACGTGCGCGCCGGGTCCGTCTGGGGCTAATGGGGCCTGCAGGACCAACAGACTGGCGCCCCGAGGAAAAAACAGAAGGCAGCTCGTCTCCACGTCCTGCCGTAACGAGAACGGGGGAGGAGGGGGAGGAGCATGCGCTGGTGCCGCCTAATCTTCTCCCACCTCAGGAAGCGCTGCACCTTCAGCAAATGCCAACCAAGGCATCTGCACCACAAGCGCTGCAAATTTCCCCAGACTCTCACATCCTGTTGATGTTTTCGGCTGTGTCTGCCTGAGATTTAGTATGATTCTGAAGGTGTTTATGGTACAAGGTAAGAACGTAGTGAAATATGCAATGACTTTTCATTTGACTAAATGCAGTCTGCGGTTCACTTGGGCCACAGTTTTAAATGATTCCAGCGCAAAGCCAGGATGTTACAGAAGCCACTATTTTATGGGCAGCCTATAGCCGAGTGGTTGAGGTACATGACTGGCACCTGGAAAGTTAGTGGTTCAAGTCCCACTAGTAGCCACAATAAGATCCACACAGCTGCTACGCCCTGGTACAAGGCCTTAAACCATGCATTTCTCCAGAGGGATTATCCCCTGTTTAGTCCAATCAACTGTAAGTCACTTTGGATAAATTATTTATTTTATTTATTTTGTTTATGGAGAAGGCAGACTGTTAGCATTCCTTTACCTTGGACTTCATGTCTTCAACTATGACTCCACAGGAGAGACCATACTGTTGACATCTTACAAGTCTCATTGGCCTTATCTGAAAACCCCTTTCTCTGTTGACTGTCAAATGCAGTTTAGTCCTTATGCAGTACAATGTCTGCTATCAACTTAAATGTCCTTTCCTATTGTTTAGCTTCTTAAAATACCCATCCACATTTAATATAGCATTGCATTAGTAGCAGCAGATGCTGTGACTTTGGAGCAGCAACAGTCACAGCAGCAATAGCATAGCAATTACAGTTAAAATAGCAGTTCTAGTATTGTAGCATTAGTACCGCAGTAGTAACTGTAAGAGTAGTAGTAATGTAGTATAAGTCACAGCAGTAGTTCTAGTACAATTATAACTAATAGCAGTAGTAGAAGAAATATGATTATTAGCGCTGTAGCTGCAGCAGGAGTAGCATTGCTGCTATTAGCATTCTTTCATTAAGGAAAGGCATCTGTACGCAGCTGCGATGAAAGCACAGGGCCTTTGTGCTCGTGCCGAGGACAGACCCAGCGATAACCGAACAAGTGCAAGGAGGAAAACAAGCCCCTCTCATTAACACCTGGGGCTCACAAGCCGAATGAATGCACAACTTATCACATATAACCCCTCCGCCCCATGGAACCAGGAAGGCCAACCACGCAGACTAATGACCTGGAAACAGTCCTCTAGGCCTGGCTTGGTAATGATGTGCCTGCCTGGGATCTCTTTTTTTAATATGAGTCAAGAGCTTAAGGAAAATAACCAGCGTGCCCGGTCCTCTTCATTACTGCCGGCTTGTACTGGCCATTAGGAAATGACAATAGCCTCGCTCATTTATTGTGAGCAAAAGAAAGAGAGGAAAAAAAATCATTTACATTAATTGCCCTAAGGTCGGGGGACTGAATAAAGAATGAATTGTGCAAATATATCTTTATGGTTCAAGGGTTCGGCGCGCGCCATTTGCTGCTTCGGCCGCCTCCAATGCACATTGAATAAAATGATCAAAACGGCAGCGGAAAAGCGTTTAAAATAATAAAGAACATAAAGGCTACTCGCCAGTTTGTGAAGTCATTACTCGCTTCCGTATAGTACCAATTCAGGGGCGTCCGCGAGTGGTGTCATTACGAGATGTGCGCCCGTAATCATGTTTTTCCGCTATTTATGTTATTTTTTGGTAGATTTTAACAAGCCTGAAACTAAACAGATAAAAGAAGAAAATGAAGTGGAGGAATGTATTAAAGCCTCCCCTCTGGTGGTTGTTTTTCCAATGACGTGTGACGGCCTGTCAAAAACAATCCTTATTTTTCACAAGAATAATTTAAAAAATAAGGGAAGAAGGGGAAATAAGGAGGGAAGGGGGGTACAATTAAGAAGATAAAAATCAAACACAGAATTTGTATAAATTAAACTATTAATTCTGATGGACAGAAGCACTGTTTTTATTTAATTCATTATTTTATTTTGTTATTGATTGAGCACTGTACTACAAAAGCACACTGCATGCATCACATACTCCTACTCTTGTAAGTGTATCCAAAGATACTATTCAGAGATAATGCCTATGTCCTGTCCAGTCAGTACAAGGGTAAATTATGACAATGTGGGGACTTCACACCCAATCACTTCACAGATGAGGGTGAAGTCATAAAGTCTGACAGGTAAGTGGTCACAGCAAACAAGTGGTCACGCATGCTCAGTGCACTCACCATCGTGACCACTAAGATTCTCCGGAACATACTCTGCCGAGTTGTGATTGGACCAGAGAGCTGGGACCGATGAGCTTTCAAACCACTGTGAACTTCATACGGCCATTATAATAGCCCATGGTCACAGGAGACTTGTGTTAATTATGTTCTTTTATTTTTGGAGGAGAAGGTAAAGTGTGGAATCTGTGAACTAACAAGCTATTGTACCTTATTATACATTATACTGGAAATTCCAAAGTTAAATTCCCAGTGATTATATTTGCATTGTTTAAAAAGGCAGGCAAACAGGGAATCCTGAGCTGTTCCTAACCTAATTGTTAATTCATCAATTTAATAGCTTGTGTATAACTGAGGGAGAATTCACATACAAGCAGGTTTGAAACACAATTCTCTAATGAGAAAAACTGCATTAAGTTCAGGAGTAATGCATTAATCTTTTACTGATAACTAATACTGTACCTTAAAGCCATTCCATTTATGATTGTTGCATTAATTACTTCTAAATTATACCCAAGTTTAATAATTGTATTAAGCATTTTTGAAGAGTTCCTCGTTGATACAAAAGTCCTCTATTTCTTTGGACTGCAAACCAAACAGTACTTTATTTGTAATATATATTTGTAAACTTTAACAAAAAATATGTGAATATGTATAATATGCATATGTATTTTCCCATTAGTACTTAGTTGGGCATACCAGATGCATAAATAGATTAACGGCCACAGCCTAATTTATCTAAGTATATGTGTATGGTTATCTACTGTGTATGTAGGTGTATGTATGACACACACACAGAAGATAACATATTTTTTGCAATAATGTATGCATTTTTATCTTCCTGCCTCCTCTCTAGACCCCCACGGTGTACTAACAGCTTTAGCTCTGTATACATCACTGCTTATCTGTGGACTCATCCTTTCACACGGAGTACGCCAGGCTCTCTTCAACCTGCCAGCAGTTCACACTTTGTGTACCTGTTCCGTGGTGTTTGATGTCACGAACCGGAGCCGTCCCCCTGGCGCGACGTATCCAAACAAGCAGAGGTACCGTGCCACAACAGTTTGTATAAACACAAAATGCGCACTGAACATTCTTTAGCAAAGCGTCCTGATCCTATTAATCATTAGGCGGCCCTTAAATCAATTTCTATCAGGCCATAACTCCCTCCCCCCCCCCCCATGCCCCCACCCCCCAAACAGTAAAGGTCTAACACAATGCATTAATGAACTTCAGCGATCAGCCTCACGTCTGCAGGAGCGAGACGGCATAAATAATCTCTCTTCCTTCCTGGTGTATGCGTGACAGCACCGTTTCCTGGCCTTGCAGTTACAGTAATAAGCATATAATTGCATTTTTAAATACTGCCTGTATCCCCAGAACAATAAAAATGCCTGCAGTGTGTTTCAAAATGCAGAACACAAGAGCGTAACTGGAATGGAAGTCTGTGACACACATAAATGAGGGCTGAGGAGGATGGTGGGTGTGAGCCTGCACACAGCCCAACTTCCACGGTGTCAGGAATAACTCAAAATAAACACTACTAAACTTGGGTGCGTCAAAAAAAATAAGACTATCCAAAAAAGTTAATGCTACCGCCTACATGCACAATTTATCCAAACGTCACAGGGTCGGAACATGGCAAAGAAACAAAGATTCTATTTGATTAATCATGATATTGTACTGTTTTTTTGAGAAATGGTAATGCCTATTTAATTATGACTTATGACACATGACACATATGAGCTTGTATTAAATAATATAAGTATAGTGTAATAGTATATATAATGAACAGAGATCACCTACATCCACTAGCAGGCTGTATTTGATGTGTTAAAGATGAATGTAGAAAATAACACGAGGGAGCAATGTTTTACTGAATGCTGGAAAAAGTGGTTTTATTCCTGTTTGGTGAACTGATGGTCCCAAGAAGGAGTTCTAAAGCCATTCCTGTTGATGTGATGAAGAAACTCTCACATACTACAAAGGAAACTATAAGAAATGTACATTTTCTTAAGATCAATTATTATCTTGGGGCCAGTATCCCAGACACAGACGTCGTAAAAACCATTTTGAATGGAGATTCTCCACAAAAAACACTATTTAGTCCAGGAATGAGCTTAATCTGCATATGTGAAACAAGCCCAAAATGTCTTGTAAATTAAATTTTAATATTATATTTTTAATTTGAGAAATTGAGGCATTATATGGCAATGAAATAAGGAAATGTTAGTAGTTAAGGCTAATGCTTTCCTCAAAAATGTGGTGCCTATAATTCTGGCTAGGAAATTATGCTTCAACTCATAGATGTAGCATGACATAACACAACATGCACTCACATGAACCCAATTTGCTAAATCACAAAGGGGGTAACATCCAGTCTCAACCTAGGGATGTTTTTCATGAACCCCATAAGTCGCAATGGGTTGCATTAATTCCTTTTTTTCATGGTTAAATTTTCAATCAATATGGTCGCAGGATATACCGGTTGAAAGTGTTAAAACACACTTTTCTATCTGTACATACTGTTTTACGATGCCATTGCAAAAACGTGTGAAACTTATTCAAGTAATGAAGTAATTTTGCGAGGCCTACATGGAAGTGTAAATAGAAGGCTCTGTGTTGAGAGGTCTTTGAAGAAATCACTCGGGAAAACAGTGAAACGCTATTGACACCACACAGGGCATTTTCAGTGACTCAACCCTATTTCATATCGGTGAGCATCTAAATACGTTCTCAAAATATCATTTTATTATATCGTACACTTATACAGCACCAGAAGACCAATAAGTAAATTTGAGTCTAACGACGACCTAATAAAGTGCTCACTGAGTGTATGTATTTTCTCAAACATTCAATCCATTTGCAAGTACTTGCCATCATGAGCATATTTTTTCTTGTAGACACAGTTCAATGCTTTGCATTTCTTTTTTTTTTTTGGGACATTTGTCATTGTTCTTCAGTTAATCGTTAAAAAAATGCATCCCTACTTCCACCAGTGGCAGGAAGCTAGGTCAGGGTATACATTCTCCCAGGAGCTGAAGGATATTACTTTCACCTTTTTCTTTTTTATAAATTTTTTGAATGATTTATTACTTTATGCATCGAAATAACAGTCAAAATAAATAAACACTCTTGGATTCAAATATATCAAGTACTGCATATGCTTATATTGGCAGACAAAACACTTTTACAGTACTTCCAGTTCCATTCTCTAGCCCCTGCCTACAGTATGTTTTTTAGTTTTTTAACTGCTACTCTGTCTCCTGCCCCCTGTTCACTTCCTGTCTTGGACGGCTGTGGGAGTGGATTCGACCTAGAGGGCCAGATAAAGTTATTCCGTTAATTATGATTTTCATATCAAGCATTAATATTTTTTTTTTCAGAATTCAAAAGTTCTCCCTTAAAAATAACTTTGTACACTTGCCAAAAAAAAACTTGCAAAAGTGCCTAACTACCAGTGAGTATGTTGAGTCTCTCAGAGACGAGAGAAAGGCTCCTTTGATCCCACCACAGAGGGGGAGAGAGCAAAAGAGAGAAAGAGAGAGACAGTGAGTGAGAGCGAGAGGGAGTCCAAGGTAGATCACGAGAGAGAGGGAGGGAGGGAGCGGAAGGTAGAGTGAGAGAGGGAGTGAGAGAAAGAGAGAGGGAGGTAGAGCGAGAGAGATGGCTCCGGTTACCCATTTACAGAACCTAACCCAGAGTCCAGTGACATTTCATCAGGAAAGAGAGAGACCTAGCCACACAACCAGGGCCCGGTTAATAATGACCAGACAACACCATAAATCCCTTCACCGGGGTCCACTCTGCACACGGCTGTTAGTACTTTATTCTCATCACTATTTTTCCCCATTTGCACACTGCCAGTCCTCACGATCCTAATGAAGCGTGTTCCGCGATCGGCCGATCGGTCCGGCGTGAGGGACGCCGCGATAGCGAACACGTGCTAATCCCGCGTCTGACAGCCCACCACCACGGCCAGGGCGACACGCTTCAGCCACAGATTGCCGCAGTCTCTTGATAACATGGCAAAGGTCAGAGCACTCTACAATGCGCAAACAATATTCCGCAAGCCCCCCTCATAGCCATTTAGGTGTCAATAGCGCGAGTCTGATATATCGCGCATACCGCACAGCAATCATGTTTTCTCCACTGCACACGGGGAGGAAAAGAATCACAACGCCCCGCAGCCGTCTCGGGGCCGAGTCTGACGGGTAAGTTATTAGGACCCTAACGCTGACCCTAATTCCGCAAAGAAAAGTTCCGGGAGACGAAATGCAAAACTCACACATCTTACCTGGAGTGAATTGCTTTAACCTCAAGTAATCCCACGAAATTGAGTGTTATATAACTGTCTACCGAAAAGCATTTGTCTCAGAAATAGGCTGCAGCATTCAAAAACTTTATTTTTTTATGTATTTTCCCATAAGAACATTTGTTTAGTACCAAAGCATTATGTTTACATTTTGATATGAGACACAACTGACCAATTCTGGTGCCATTGTGTGTGTGTGTGCATGTGTGTATATTTTTTCACTGGTGTATGATATATTAAATGATGACAAAATGTGAAAATGTAATTTTTTTTTGCTCAATGTTAAGGCTGTTGTTGCAGTACAAACTATGCTGTTCTGTTGCTATTGTTCATGCATTTTTCACAAATATGAACTTTTTCAACAGCTCATATAAACGGCAAATGCACTGCACTTGATGAAACTATATGAAATTTCATAGATTCATCTGGGAAAAAAATAAGCAACAAACCGTTGGCATTCTCTTAACCTCAAAACATGCACACTGTGCATTGGTTACACTATAGTTTCATTAGCTTTAACATCCTAAATGGCTATTACATGGTCTTTAGAGGGAAGATGTAAACTCATTTAAATCACTACCAAGAAGATGTAACCTTCTCAGGGTCATATGAACTGAACTAGGCAATAAGGAGCAATAATCACAATAAAGTAAACACACACTAATTAAAACAGCTCAGCATTACTGCATTTTAAACGTGACAGAAACCATAACCTCAATCCTCCAAGTATAACAAATAACACGACTTTGGCTGCAAAAAACAGACAAATGTCCCACGAGATATTAAAATTAAGGAAATAAATCAGAGACTGAAATTTAACATCATAATTGCCTACTCTGCAGAGTCTCAATAACGTAATTTAATACATATTAAAGGGTAAGTTCAGAAAAAAATCAAAAACCGATCGTATTTTTCTTCGCATTTACGAGAGGGCATCCATGAGCACAGTAAAGCTCTGTTTTAATAGCTGAGTGCTACACTAATAAAGCTAATAAAGTACATTTTGCTATGCATATCTGCTGTTGTAAAGGTAAGCACATTCCGGCTACCTATTTAATGAGCACAATAATGATCATACAGTTTTAGTTTCTTCATTTGCAATTATTAATACAGAGTAAATCATCCCACCCTGTCCTCAAGTTCCACTGCAATTAGTAGCCTTTGCAGGCATATCAGAATCTTCTCTTTATATCATCAACTTCAAAATCGGGATGCTTTGCAATACCAGGGAAAAACTTGATATTGTGCTTGATATTATACTCCATAAGAATGCTTGTCTTGAATGCAGCATGCTAACCGCATTGTGGTTGGATGTGAATGTAAACCCACGGCCTTACTGTACAGGGATAGGACCTGCATGAAATATGTATGGGCTGTCTGTGGGACGTCCGGTGAGATACTCAGAGTTTAAGAGGAACAGGGGGCGGGGGTGTGCACGGGGGGCCGGTTTGTCACTCTGCTTTACGTTTTATCTCAGGACAGGGGGCGACGAACGGCTCGAGTTTGCCGCAACTTTTCGCCCAGAAAACTTTTCAGTCGGCATAGCAGCCCGGAGGGGGAGATAAAACGCGTGGAAATATATAGTCTGTGCGTACAGTAAAACACCCCGCTCTTATCAAATAAAATAAATAAATAAACAGCACGCTTTTAATGCTCTAATGCCTCACTGCCCCCCCCCCCCCCCCCCGAAACAATGTCCGATTCCTCAGTGGCGCTGAGGCGCATCTGTCTCTGCTAGTGAGAGTTACAGTGCTGCACGTCTCAGCCATCATTCTTACTTCCCTGGAACCAGATTCCCCATTTGAATTCTTTCTCCACCGCATCCCACTTCGCCCCAAACAAACAGTCACATTAGGAAGAGAATAAGACAGGGCCCCGGATTCAAATCACTAAAAGTGCCTTGTCATTGGCTTTGCGGGAGGAATTTTACGCAACTTTACACGTAATTACGGGCCCGGTTATTTAGTCGTGACGTTTGGATTAAATGTGATCCTCTCATCCCGGAATTCAATCAAAACTGCCAAGTCATCGGAAGGAACGGTCCTGGAACAAAAAAAAGGCACTTTCCATGAAGAATCTGATTCAGTATTACAAAGTGAATTGCTTCCTTTAAGATGGCAGCAAATGAATCGAATCTGCTTCTAAGCACCACCCCCCCCACACACACACCCACCCCCACCCTTCAAAAAAATCAGGTCTTCACCCACACAAGCCTCTTCCTTTTTTCCATAGATTACTTCCTTTCTTAAATCAGGCAGATACTGTACAGCAACGTCGATAAATCCTCACTCGATCCGAGGAAGCACTTTATGCATTTTATGTGAAATTAGTTGCATTACTCCCGGTGGGTTGTGTAAATACATGCAGATAATGCAGTCCAGGAGTGCTGCGTCTCACCCTACGTTCTGACCTTGTCTTTTCCCGTCGTGACACACGTCCATAAAGACACAGACAGCCTTCCACACCCCGACCGCAGAGCATCACGCATTACTGTACCCACTCCCAGCTCCTGCAATCTTTTAATGCACGTACAGCCTTCCAAACGCATTTGTTGCTCCGAAGATCAAAATAAAACTGCATTTTTTTTTTTTGATTTGGGAGGGGCATTATGTATTTTTAAAAGGCACTCTCCAGAGAGAGCCATTGATTCATTAATGAATGCAAGGGCAGACAAAAATGGATTTCCCTCATGGACGTGTCTCTATATCTCTGCTTTAACATGCTGGCGGTATTGTTTTGCATTTGATTACACATTGGGAGGGAAGAAATCTTTGCATTTCTATAAAATATTCATCGCTGTGGCAGTGCAAAGTGGTGTATGCATGGTTTGTATTGGCTTTGAAATGGGGGGGGAGGTAATGGAACAATGGGTTCTGTTTAATGAGTGGGTGAGAATGATTAAATGTTTAAATTACACTGTGGCAAGGCGTGGTGTAAATGGGGAAATAATATCAATCGCGCATCAATCAAATATAAAAGCACAATATAGTCACAAATTTCTAATGAAGAAAGGCGAAAACATTGGTTCATGCAGGGTTATTGCTGATCTCTTCGGCTCATACTGATGCAAGCAAACAAAAACAATCACACATCTTAATATTTCATACTGGAAATAAGATCTCCTTTAATTCCACCATTTAAGAAAATATTTTTGTGTGGAAGTGCAAAAATCTGTGGCTTCTAATAGCAATCCTTGCATTGTTGGAGAGTTTGTGTTACAACAGAATTTGTTCAGATAACATAAATAGCCCATTTTAAATGATTTTTTTTAACCAAGCATGACTGTAATGATATGTTATATGCGGCAATTAATTATTCAGATAATTTCTCATTTAAAATGGGATTCACACATTGTAGGTCAATTGTAACATATTCCTGCCCCCAGTATTAGTTCACTCAAACATCTTTTTTTTGTGTGGAAATAGACATCGCCATAAATTGATTTTAATGCCTGCCTTTTAATGTGTCTTAATATATTTTAATTGGGTTATAATTAAGATGAATATTTAAATGCAAAGTGTAATCAGATTAATTGCGAGTTTCCAGTAAATGGCGATAATTAAAGGCGATCATAGCTACGTCGTGTGACAAAGGGGAAACATATGAGTTTGTGATCCAATAATGAGATATGTGAAGTGTTCTCTGAAGAGCACGTTTTTCACTAGTGAAACAACATTATTTCCACCGCGTTGGGCGACCGAGCTCATAAAACGTAGTGTCGAGACTTAGACAAGACAATGCACTAAGTGACGGAGTTACTGGATATGATTCAAAACAGATTATTTCCAGAGACACTTCATTTGAGGTGATTACAGGATGTGTTCAAAACACTGAACACACCAATTCCAATGTTTCTAAGCACTGAATGATTTACTAATGTCATACATCTCTCAATACTCAGCTTTTAAAACAAGGCCTTAAGGTTCAAGTTAACTGTTACACATGTAGATTGTCTAATAATAATTATAAATAAAATGCCAAGAATTACAACATAAAAGCAGTAAGCCTTTTCGGTACATTACATTTACCTTACATTACAGGCATTTGGCAGACGCTCTTATCCAGACCAGTGCACAAGCATAACCAGGGACAAGTGCGTTGAAAGTGCAGTTCCAATACAGTTTCCTTTTATACTGATCAATAGTTTTTTTCTTAATTGTGCATTCCATTATGTTCATGTTAACTGAAAAAAAAACTAAAAATCATTACCATTCTTATTTCCCTTTTGCATGGCATTTGGTATTTTCACATAAATAATGAATGTTATGTATTTATTTATTTATTTAATCTTTTGTCCTGGTACAAATGGCATGTGGGAGGTAACGGGGCTACCAGTAGGTGTCACTGTTCTTACAAGACATCTCAGCCTCATAGAAGAAGAGAGCAAGGCCACTGTGTGCTCTATGCTGTTGGATAGTGAGAGGCCATAATCCAAATCTCACTTAAAACAAGAAATTTTATTGCCTCACAAACAAAAGTTTATACAGCAATGAACACGGTTCTCCTTTGTAAATGCCACCTTGTGTAAACACAAATCTAGAAGTGAATCAGCCAAATAGTAAGATGAAGAATCGTTAGAGAGCAGTGTGTGCATTTTTATTGCATGTTTGTCGAAAGAAGAGTATCACTGTTTTCTTGTGACAAACACAGTATTAATACCCCTAAAGGAGGTACACTGCCAATGTAACAATATCAATAAGATACAAACAACACTGGCTGTCTCTTTTAATGTTCTTTGAGAGAGAGAGAGAGGCAGAGGGAAAGAGAGAGAGAAACAGAGAGGGGGGGCAGAGACAGAGAGAGGGAGAACTGGAGCTTGTCAAAAGAATAATACGGCTTGCTCGGTATCTTCTAAATTGACTGGATGACAAACATGTCTGTCAGGGCCATGCCAATATAGTTTAGGGCCTCTCGTGATGGGGCGCACGCCCAATGACAGAAGCGGGTCATTTCCGCTCACTGGCACTATAAATCCAGAGTCTGGCCCCTGTCCTGCTGCTGATGCTGCAGATCAGCTGCGGTGTGGGCCTTCAGTGAGCTACTGTCCCACACCACCCTGCCATGCACCCGCCATACCACCACCAACACCCCACTGTGCATGCAGTGACACTTATACACACTTATATACGCATGCAGTGACACTTATACACACTTATATACGCATAAAGTGACACTTATACACACTTATATATGCACACACACGCAGTGACACTTATACACACCTACATACGCACACACGCATGCAGTGACACTTATACACACTTATATACGCATGCAGTGACACTTATACACACTTATATACACATGCAGTGACACTTATACACACTTATATACGCACACACACACGCAGTGACACTTATACACACTTACATACGCACACACGCATGCAGTGACACTTATACACACTTATATACGCACACACACGCAGTGACACTTATACACACTTACATACGCACACACGCATGCAGTGACACTTATACACACTTATATACGCGCACACACACGCAGTGACACATATACACACTTAGATACGCACACACGCATGCAGTGACACATATACACACTTATATACACACACACACACAGTGACACATATACACACTTATATACACACACACACGCAGTGACACATATACACACTTATATATGCACACACACAGTGACACATATACACTTATATACGCACACATGCAGTGACACATATACACACTTATATATGCACACATGCAGTGACACTTATACACACTTATATACGCACACACAAGCAGTGACACTTATACACACTTATATACGCACACACACGCAGTGACACATATGCACACTTATATACGCACACACACACGCAGTGACACTTATACACACTTATATACGCACACACACACACGCAGTGACACATATACACACTTACATACGCACACACGTATGCAGTGACACATATAAACACTTATATACGCACACACACACAGTGACACATATACACACTTATATACACACACAGGCATGCAGTGACACATATACACACTTATATACGCACACACACACACAGTGACACTTATACACACTTATATACGCACACACACGCAGTGACACATATACACACTTATATACGCACACACAGACGCAGTGACACTTATACACACTTATATACGCACACACGCATGCAGTGACACATATACACTTATATACACACACACACATGCAGTGACACATATACACACTTATATACGCACACACACGCAGTGACACTTATACACACTTATATACGCACACACACACAGTGACACATATACACACTTATATACACACACAGGCATGCAGTGACACATATACACACTTATATACGCACACACACACACAGTGACACTTATACACACTTATATACGCACACACACGCAGTGACACATATACACACTTATATACGCACACACAGACGCAGTGACACTTATACACACTTATATACGCACACACGCATGCAGTGACACATATACACTTATATACACACACACACATGCAGTGACACATATACACACTTATATACGCACACACACGCAGTGACACTTATACACACTTATATACGCACACACACACGCAGTGACACATATACACACTTACATACACACACACGCATGCAGTGACACATATACACTTATATACGCATGCAGTGACACTTATACACACTTATATACACATGCAGTGACACTTATACACACTTATATACGCACACACACGCAGTGACACTTATACACACTTACATACGCACACACGCATGCAGTGACACTTATACACACTTATATACGCACACACACGCAGTGACACTTATACACACTTACATACGCACACACGCATGCAGTGACACTTATACACACTTATATACGCGCACACACACGCAGTGACACATATACACACTTAGATACGCACACACGCATGCAGTGACACATATACACACTTATATACACACACACACACAGTGACACATATACACACTTATATACACACACACACGCAGTGACACATATACACACTTATATATGCACACACACAGTGACACATATACACTTATATACGCACACATGCAGTGACACATATACACACTTATATATGCACACATGCAGTGACACTTATACACACTTATATACGCACACACAAGCAGTGACACTTATACACACTTATATACGCACACACGCATGCAGTGACACATATACACTTATATACACACACACACATGCAGTGACACATATACACACTTATATACGCACACACACACGCAGTGACACTTATACACACTTATATACGCACACACACACAGTGACACATATACACACTTATATACACACACAGGCATGCAGTGACACATATACACACTTATATACGCACACACACACACAGTGACACTTATACACACTTATATACGCACACACACGCAGTGACACATATACACACTTATATACGCACACACAGACGCAGTGACACTTATACACACTTATATACGCACACACACACACAGTGACACTTATACACACTTATATACGCACACACACGCAGTGACACATATACACACTTATATACGCACACACAGACGCAGTGACACTTATACACACTTATATACGCACACACGCATGCAGTGACACATATACACTTATATACACACACACACATGCAGTGACACATATACACACTTATATACGCACACACACGCAGTGACACTTATACACACTTATATACGCACACACACACGCAGTGACACATATACACACTTACATACACACACACGCATGCAGTGACACATATACACTTATATACGCACACACACATGCAGTGACACATATACACACTTATATACGCACACACACGCAGTGACACATATACACTTATATACGCACACACACACGCAATGACACATATACACACTTATATACACACACACACATGCAGTGACACTTACGCACTTACATACGCACACACGCATGCAGTGACACTTACACACACTTACACATGCCTGCAGTGACATTTACACGCACTTACATACACACACAACCACACACGCTTGCAATGACACCTACACGCACTTACATTCGTACATGTATTTACACTTATACACATTTACATACGCACACACGCATGCAGTGACACTTATACACTTACATACACATACGCATGCAGTGACAGATATACACACTTACATACGCATGCAGTGACACATATACACACTTATATACACACACACACGCAGTGACACATATACACACTTATATACGCACACACACGCAGTGACACATATAGACACTTATATACGCACACACGCATGTACTGACACTTACATACGCACATGTACTGACACTTACACATCTACACATGCATGTACTGACACTTACACACACTTACATACGCACACACACATGTACTGACATTTCCATGCACATGCAGTACATACGCACATGTGCATGCACTGACACACACACATACATATGCACAAGTGCACACACTCACACTCACATACACAGTGTACATAAGCACACTTGCAACATATACATATCTACCGTACACCAAAAAAGTGTTGAAAATGTATACTGTACCAAAAAGCGAAAACAGATACGCTTGTGTGTTTGTGTATGTTTGAGTGTTTCTGCAAGTCTGTGATTGTGTGTGTGTACGCTTTTTGCGCTCATCTATGATTATACTCGTATGTGTGTTGGGGGGGCCTCATATATTCAGTTGAGTTTCACAATTTCCGGCAAGTAAATCCTCCAAATGTAAGCATCAGTCACACTAGATGTTGTACTGTAAGAGCTCTCCCTGCCAAAATAGCTTTTTACCACATTCACTTTGCTTAGCAGACGCCTTATCAAAGCCAACATGCAGTGCCTCCATTTTCACATGCAACACATTTGCGTAATCCATTCAGCACAGCCACAGACAGCGCTCTGCTTAGCAGTACCACCAGGGTGGTCCTACTAGAACTAGAACTTCTAGCCCTTTTTTAAGACCCTATTGAAAAACAGCTGAAGCTAGGTTTTGAAACTGCTGGTAGCTGGTTGACCAGTTCAGACCATCTCCCAGCTCAATGTGGTTTAGCTGGTTGACCCGTTCAGACCAGCTCCCAGCTTGACATCATTTGACCAGCTCAAGCTATGTTTTGAAACAGCTGGGAGCAGGTTGACCAGCTACAAGCTCAGACAAACTACCAGCAGTAGCTGTTTGACCAGCTCATACCCAGCTAGACCTGCTTTATGACCAGCTTGGCCATGCTGGTTGACCAGTTCACACCCTGTTAGCTTGTAAAGCTGTATTTTACTGTAGGCCCAATCACGGTTCTGCTCGGAGACCCATTGATCCGTATGATGGGCCTGAATATCTTTACACGGTCTTAGCCAACCACAGAGCAGAGTAAACGTGGTAGTTGTGGCCGCTGTGGTGGTACAAGATTGGGATGTTGGGGGGAGGGGAGCTGAGGAGGTGTCTGTAATATATTCCTGTTTGTTAATATCTTGCCCAAGGTTAAAACAATACCTATTCCTCTTGGTGTCACCTCTTTTACGCTGAATGTGGGGGTTACATGATGGCAAGCACCCATTATGGGCACACTACATTACATTACATTACATACACTAATAATAGAGAACCTTTGATAAATGAAAAGGAAAATAAAGGAATGAATGTTGTAACGTATAAAATATATACAATACATTTTTTTATCTGTTGAATTCATACAAATAATAATATTAAAATACAAACATTTAACTTCCATCCATCCATTATCTTAACCCGCTTATCCTGAACAGGGTCGCAGGGGGGCTGGAGCCTATCCCAGCATACATTGAGCGAAAGGCAGGAATACACCTTGGACAGGTCGCCAGTCCATCGCAGGGCACACACACCATTCATTCACACACTCATACCAATTCCACTCATGGGCAATTTAGACTCTCCAATCAGCCTAACCTGCATGTCTTTGGACTGTGGGAGGAAACCGGAGTACCCAGAGGAAACCCACGCAGACACGGGGAGAACATGCAAACTCCGCACAGAGAGGCCCCGGCCGACGGGGATTCGAACCCAGGACCTCCTTGCTGTGAGGCGGCAGTGCTACCCACTGCACCTATGCATCTATGCTGCCTGAACTTAACTTTTTGTAATTCATTTTTACACATTTTTCAATACTTGATAGGTCTGTGTAAATATTAATTAAAAATAAAATCCTTGACTGAGAACTTACATTAAAGAATCTATTTGGCTCACTAGCTAACTAAAGTAAAGAAAATCCCATTCTCCCCATTTCTTATATGCAGATGTGATCTACTGGCAAAATGTGGATATTTTGCCGTTCATTGATCATACACTCTTGATTGAGTTGAGTTCTCAACCAAAGGTTTTGTTTTCATAGCTAGCATAAAGGTGCATGTTTTAAAAATATAGTTAGCATCACTGTTTTCCATTTCAATGATACTTCTGCTATCTGAAATGCATTTCTTCAGTCAAATACTAAGGAGATGCCAGTTGTTTGGTATCAACATGGTATTTGCTCATTATTTTCTTGCTAGCGAGACTGCATGTTCTCTCATGTTATGTGTAATGAGAAATATCCCATATCAGACAGTCAGCTAGCTAGGGAGGTAGATCGCAAACTATTTTTAAAAGCCTAACTATAAACAAGCTAGTTAACTAGCTGGCATTAACACTGTTATCTTTCCCGTGTATCTAGATTTAGCTGGCTAGCCTAGTGAAGCCTTTGTTGGTGTTTAAGACTGGCCTAATAAACTAACATAGCTGACGATTTAGCTTTAAGTTTTATGTTTATGTACGCTGACCTAGCTGGTCTCTTTTTGGCCACCCTTGCTTTACTGTATCCAACACATTTTCACAAATTAAGTACTTGCTTGCTACTTTGGACAGTCAGCGAGACTGGCTGCTGCTAGCCTTCGGTCATCAGTCTGCTATCTAATGTCACGTCACATAGCTACTACCTGTAAGGGCGCTAACATTGCTGAATATAACGGTCTCGTGTTCGTTTAGAACGTTCGATTAGATGTTAAGTCTATGGACAATTCATTGTCAAAACGTAGAATTTTGAGGTCTAAATGAAATTAGAAAAAGCATGTATATTTCTGAAATACCAACAAAATGAGTGGGAGGCATTGGATTTAAATTGACAAATTTTAGTGCAACTGTTTTTTATGCCAATTTTTTTTGGGTATCCATAACCAGAAATCAGGCAATTTAGCTATACCAAAAACAGTTGCCGAGTTCATTGCCATTGTAGTAGACCTCCGAAATCGCATTGAGATTGGTTTTGAAATGGGTCAGATATTGACGGTGCAGATTTAGCTCTTTTCAATGGAAGAGCCAACCAACACAAACACAGTAGTAGTGAGATATAATATACTATATTTCCAAGAACCAACAAGCATGTCCAGACAAACACACACATATATACACAAACACACACACGCACGCACACATACACACACACACACACACACACACGCACACACACTCAATTTCCCTCTTCCATGTGGAAATGTAAACGGTTCCAAGGCCTTCAAACCCCTCTCCCTGTAACGTGTGCTGACAGAGTCTTTACGTTCCCAGCTCCTGTGAAAGAAAAATGGGAGCAGCACTTTCATTTAAAAAGAAATGTATTAATGTTTCAGCGTGTAAGGGAGGGCATAATGTGCGCTTTAGGATGCCAGGGCCAGGAGTTGTACGGAATGCTAAATCCTGTGCATCCTCAAGGTTATCTCTAAAGACAGGCACATTTTTGTTCCTGTTTTGGCTCATTTTTTGAACGCGCGCTTTCTGCCAGTTGAGCGTTTTGTGGCAAGATGAACGCTAAAATATAACCAAAGCAGAGACACCAAGACCTTTTAAAATAAATATTTTTGTGTGACTAATTGTATTTGAGCTGCATAATTGTACTGTACATAAGCTTGGGAAATGGTAGACACCTAAAAAGTACTTCAGGTTACATTATGTTTGCATCTTATAAATGAAATATCTAAATACAGTGAAAAATTGTGTATTCTAAATTGTTACATTAGCATACGCAGAACAGCTTGTTTTAATGTATATATTAAAAAATGTATAAATTAAATTTGTAATAAACTACTGAATATGCACAGCATTGCTGGATTTTTGCATGCATACATACCCTATGTGTATCTGGGTGTGTAAGCAGACGTGTATGCCCGTATGTATTCGCACACACTGTGTGTGTCAGCACGTGCCTGCGTGTGTGTGTGTGCGCAGACAGTGCACAATAGCCTTCTCTTGAAGCAGAATGGGAGTTGTTGTTTTTTTTTGGATGGCGTTTCTGCATGTGCGCTGGTCACCGCAGGGCTGGCGCAAAGCGCTGAAACATGAACGCCACTGCCATTTCCTCCACCAGTGCTTTCATATTAAAAATAGGTCACCATTTCAGCGCAGGCAGAGTTTCGCTGCCATAGATCACCACTGGCCCCTGCTCCCTGGGTCTCATTATACCATATTTGGTCAATAAGCCATTAACATGCACTAGAGGATGTTAATAAGGATTTCATGAGGAAAAAAAAAAAGAAGTTGGCAGGGGGCTGGGGGTTGGAGTAATTTATGATATCAACACCAGTTAGTGAGAAGGATACATATTTAATTGAAACATACCCCCCCCCCCCCACACACACACACACACACACACATATGCATACATACAGTACACACACCAACAAGCTTTAGAAATCTTACAAACCCAATTTTACACAGTCAGACCCAAACAATACCTAACTCAGTGGTCTGCACCTATAAAGTGACCAGAGAGAGTCTGGAGAGTAAAAAATGAAAATAAGCACTATTACAAGCATAGAACTCTCATTTTGTGATTTTATATAGAAGAGCAGTGAGAGAGTAAGTATATGTTTAACCCTTGCCTGCGATCTCCGCTGCCTGTAAATCAGGAAGCCCTAAAGTCATATTTAACATTATGTTAACGCTATTAAGAATATTTATATAGATGTCATTTGCGGGCAGAAGTAAAACTGTGGGAAATAGGAGACAGGCGGCCATTTTAAACCTCCATTCAGGGATCCCAGCTGCAGAGGCTTCTGAGATCGGCATAACGCTTAAACTTTCTGGAAAAGCCTACGTCTTTGACAATAGATTTGTAGCATTTAATTTTCATTTTGGGCGGGAAAGGCAGTGGCATAGACAAACAGCGCCCCAGGCTAACGCTGGCTGGCTGCTTAAACAACCGCAGGCTGTTTTTTTTCTCCCACCCTTACTTGTCACACTTTAAGAGCTCGGTAGAATATCAGCAGAGCTACAAAAAAGCTTTTTGAAAATAAAAGGGATTTTTTTTCTTCTTCTTTTTTGAAGGGGGGGGTAATTGCACAAGTTTTAGCCTTAAATCCAGGCAGGGAGGGCTTTGTTCAACCACACACAAAGAGGTTGAGAGTAACATTCATCACGATACTGCCCAATGTTTACAAATCTCACCTACAGCCCCCCGCCCCGAAACAGCTTTATATTGAAGTTATTCTATGTTGTACTTCTGCAAAAAATAAATGACACATAATATCATTAAATTACAGACATAGTGAGGTCTGTAAGTATTTGGACAGTGACATAAATTTAAAGGGCTGTAAGTCCTATATAGTTCACTCGATATGGATGCACTTACCCTCAAATTAAAGCTGAGAGTATTTACAACTATATGTACTGAATCATGTTGAAATTACAGCCCTTTACAATTGCTTCACTGTCCAAATCCTCACCGTATATATCATTATTTATAAATAGATACATCGTCATCACCAGCATCCTCGTTCTGAATTTATTAAAGATACAGCCTCAACCATACACTTACTTCACAAGGGTGCATTCTGCATTCCTGTATTGCCACATCAACCGCCACATCAACAGCTTCACTGTACAGGCCTCCGATTGTCACGGTCCCTAACTACAGTACAGCATTCCTTCTCCCGGTTTCCAGCAAAGGCCACAGCAGTTCTCCCGCTGAAGGCTGAATCTCCGGTAACGATCGAGAGAGCGGCCGCTCGCCGTCACGCCGTGGCCCGTACCGTGTTTCTCTCGGCTGTAACATGGTTACACGTGTGTGCGCCGGCCCAAATACAACGCTTACAGACTGTTCAATCTAGCGGCGGACGATTAAACCAAAATCAACCCAAACCGCTTTACGCTGTCCGTGTGAACTAGCCCGCAGCAAACGGCGCAATACAAAGCATATTATGAACGCTGCAACTCTATTTTATTATATTTCTTCCCTCTGTTTTGATTTAATTCGTTTTACCTTTCCTCTTCTCTTTTTTCTTTCTTTTCCCTTCTGCGCCTTCTTCCTGCTTGTGAAAATGGGGTTTATATTGATGAGCTGGGCCCTGATATTGATTTCCCATCATTCCTGGTGTGGACATTTTCTGGTCTATTATACTACAGTCGCGGCATATTCCCCCAGCAGCTGTAAAGTGGAAATATGGACAACCTGACCTTGGCAATATGGAGATAATGAAATATCCTTAATGATCTTTCCTGAAAGATTTTACAGGCTTGACTATAGACTGCCAACCCATGTACAATAATAGTTAGTGGTTGGAGGGATTAAAGGGTCTAAATCTATAACTCCCTATACCTTCTGGTGGTATGCCTAATACTTTCATTCAGTAAAAATTAATGTTACCATTAAAGAGCATGTGGACACACAGGAGGTTCTCAAAAACTGAGTGAAAGAGAGAGGAGGGGTGCATTTGGTACAGCTGTATTATCGAACAGGGACACTTGGTGTGAACAGGAGACACCTATAGTAGGAACCTAAAACACAATAAACCGAGATATGAAAACACATAAATGAGGTTGCTTTTCCTGGAAACCCCACACTGCAAGTAATTTAGTATCATATTTTACTTAAAATCTTACTTCTATTATTTTTGGTAAACAAGACAAATAATGAGGTGAGACAGTTTCAAGATTTGCCAGTGGGGTATGTCACTTGTCAAGCAAACAGTAAAACAAGCCAATGTTTTATACGTGAGAGAGGAAAAATAAGATTTTAATTACAATTAAACTACATTAAATTGTAATTGTGTCGACATTACATTACTAACACTTGTTAAGACAGCCTTTTTTGCAGCGCGAAGTCACTGAAAATACTGAGCCCCTGATGGGAGAGAACTTCTAGAATCAAACTTCTGGACTGTGTGGTGGTTCAGATTCCACATTAGCTTTTCTATAACAAAGAAAACTGGGTTTTCGTCTTGTAATTATGTTCTGCATCACCCATGAGATGATCTGAAGTTGAAATGTACGGAACTGCGCACACTACTACTTGTCATGTCTCATTCAGGGAGGTGTAGCATTTAAGGATTGCATATTAGGTCGCAAGTCAACACAGCGACAAAAATGCAGATGATTTCTGAGAGAGAAAAAAAGCTCAACATGAATTTAATCAAAAAGTACAAGTGCACCCTCATAAATTTTAATGGTGCATACTGATGACTATTGATTATGAAGATGTATTGATGGGTAATAACTATGCTAATTAATTGGTGCGATAAGAACGGAGCGTAGGACGCTGAATTTTTATCAAGCCATCCTGGTTGGAGCTTAGACCCCTCCTGTTTGAATGTGAATAGTTCACTATTCTCTGTAATATCTGACAGGCCGATGTGCGATATGCAGATTGTGCACCTATAGCGGATAATCATCTGCGGGAGCTGAGTGCCGCTGAACTCGCGCTACGTCTCCGGAACGTCTTGAGAAAGCACTTCAAACGCATTTGTCTTCAAACACCAAAAGCAACAGTCTCCTTTGATGCCACCGGAGGAGAATATGCTTCCTTCAGCTGCTCTCTAAACTCCACCCCTTTCCAAATAAATACATAAATAAAAGCAGACTCTGGGGCGAGGAAAGCGGATGAGAAATAGATTTTCATGCTTCAAAAATTAAAATAAAGAAATGTAAATAGCACAAAGGCTACACTATGCTTTACTACTGCGCATGACATAGATTATAATGGCACTTATATATAGTTATACATATAGTATTGTTGTATTCAGGGTATTATAGCTGCCAACCGTGGTATGCTAGTTGGTAAGTTGATGTATTCTTCAAGGGTTCAAATTGTATCTATATGGTCACGCTAGGACTCGGAACCGTACTTTCCTCTAGGGTCCTCATCGCACTTGTCCCTGTGTTCGATTTGCACTTCGTTGTACGTCGCTCTGGATAACAGCATCTGCTGAGCCATCATAGACACCTTGACACGCTTAGGCGCAACCTTCATTTCAACTTTCCTGGACCACCAACTTTACTGGTCTCACATACAGCACCTTTCCCCACTACAGGGCTCTACACTGCCCAAATGTTAGGAGCTTTTCCCTGCTGAGACTGTACGTGTACTAACTGGAAAAATAAATCAGAAACACTTCTTCTAACTGGGATGCATTAGTTCAATTTTTTTTAACTTAGCAGGTTCTGTTAAATGTTAGCTGGAGCCCTGCGGTACAGCATGCCAAAACTCACTACTGTGAGTGAGGAAAAACTACATGGATAGTCTCGCTGCTAACAGTTAAAATCAGGGGAGTATTTATCAGGTGGCGGGCAGACGAGAGCCGTGTCTGAAATCTGTCTTCATCTCCTTTACGTGTGAAGACAGAGGTCTTCAAATGAAAGACAAGCCCCAAATTAAAATGTTGTTTACTTCAGAGGAGGCAGAGAGAGAAAATCCAAAAAGATTTGCGTGCACGGCTCTTCCTCGCTGAAGCTGGTATCTGGGTCGGGCAGACAGCTGGGGACGTATCGTTACGAATCCTGCGAGGAAAATCAGACTGTAGACATGGCTGCTGTGTAATGACTATAATCACAGAAGATAAGCAACTGGTGCATGTGAGCAAGAGAGAAAGCGAGAGAGAGAGTGAGGGACAGAGAGAAGGGGGGTGGGAGGTATAGAGGAAGAGAGAAAGACAGAGAGAGAGGGGGTGGGAGGTAGGGAGGAACAGAAAGGGAGAAAGAGAGAGGGTAATTGATTCTTTTGGGCCCACACTTGGATGAAAGCGGTAAGTTTGAGGGAGATGCCTCGCGTTGAATGACATTTAGATTACAGAGGTTTCCAGCTCCCTCCACGGTCAATACCTCCCTTCCACCCCCAACCCCCCACTCAACAACTACCCCCACACAACACAGGTCCTGAGGCCTAGCAAACAGATTTACAGGAATAAAGAAAATCCATCCGACCCAAGCTTCCAGAATAAGTCTGGGATCACACAGATATGAACGGCATCACACGGCATGAGTTTTTAAAAGAAATGTGTCAGAAATCAGATTTCAATTACGCATTGGGTGCCGATTTAAAAGGACACCACATGGATAATGGAGAAATATATCTTTTTTTCTTTTCTATTTCCATATGCTTGCAGGATCATTTCAGGCCTTGTCAGTCAAAACAAAAATCTTTCCAATGTGGAATGTCCCAGAATGAAAAGGATTCCCAGGGGCAACCTATAGGATCACTAGTGCTCAATTACACAGTGATGTCTTTTGCTGGCTACAATGTATCATTTCGTATTTTTAGGTGACTAAGAGGTAGAATAATGCTAATTGTTGATAATGTTAATTAAATGATTTTAAATTAAGAATGAATGTTCTCATGGTTAGCTGCAATTGTTTTAAGTAACACTGATGTGTTAATTTAACCACCATGTGTTATGTTCTGTCATAACAGAATTGTATATACCTACATACTTATGGATAGTACTGTATTGTAATGGTCTCGTAATTGTGATTTTGTGCTACTATTTGACCCTGTCTTGGCTAGGTCTCATTTGTAAAAGAGGTTTTAATCTCAATGTGACTTCCTAGTCAAAGAAAGGATTATATTTATATAATGATGAGCTTGTTTAGCAATCCAGTGTAACTACAGTATAATTCAAAACTGTATTTTCAAAGCCTTCAAAGCACTGTGATTTAAAATTAACCTCAAACCAAATGATGATGATGATTATTATTATAATGCACATTAAGAGATATTCATAATGAGTGGTTGGTGCACTCTCAACCACATCTCGCTTAATTTTGCAAGGACTGTTCTTTTTCTCACGCGTCAATCAAATATTCCCCGACTATTTGATTGACGCGAGTTGTTTTGATTGATTGATTTTCTAATTTATCTTTTGGGTGAGGACGTCACCCCCCCCAAGCTGAGAGGAAGGTGGTGTGTGATGAATTCCAGTCAGCCAGCACCATACGGGAAAAACTGCACTCGAACCACAGCAGCCCCTTCCACCCTCCTAACCCCCCCCCCCCCTTCATTCCCGCTCCTGCTCTCGCAGAGCCGGCCTGAATTATAGATGTAAATCACACCCAATGGGGCCTTTAAGGTGTAGGGACGCCTTAGCCTTTTCCATTTCCTACATTTTGCCGAGAAACACAGCCAGCTCCCGCGTCCTTTGTGCCGCGGAAAGAAGGGGCACACGCAAACCCGCCGTTGCAGTCGGAGAACGGACACTACAGGGCACGCTGGGAATGTCTGTTTGTCCCAGCCGGAATGCTTTACTGCCGCAGACTGGTTTTAGTACCAAGCATCCAAGTCCAAGGTCAAGATCCAGGAGAAAAAAAAAATTCCATGGGAAATGATGTAAACATGTACGGCGGCGTGCAGCGTGGAATGCGCCTACAAAACAATGTGCACGGGGTAAAGGTGACCTGACTCCATTAGTCAAAAGCCCAAGTGTGAATGCGTGTGCGATGCTCCCATTGGTCAGTTGCTTTGGGGAAAAAAAATCCTGGTAGCATATCTATCTGTTGCACAGATGATTAAATCAATAATAAACAAGGCCTTTTTTCCCAGACCAGGGAACAAGGGCACCTTGTCCCAAGAACAGAAAACATGACTCTTTGATCTGCGAAAGATAACGAAGCAGCACGGTATCAATTGTGTTCCTCACTGATAGCATAGCATGTTAGCGGTTTGCTTGACAACACTTGGAATAAAGGCCACACTTTGATTGAAAAATGTACACCCGTAATAAGATTCTTACAGAGAGGAATTATAAACCCCAGTGATATATAGCTGAACAACATTTGTGAACAAAAATGTCAACATATTAGTAATTAAATCATTTTGCATAATACTATTATTCATTGATCCAACAAAATGAGATATTAGCAAAGCAGCAAAAAAGTAGTGAGGTTGTAATCAAGTTTCAAATATTTTTAAAATGTAGAATTCTCAGTTTTCTTCTGCCCTACACGTGAGTTGACCGTTAAGCATCCAAAATCAAAGTTTCCTCATTAATGTGTAAGACACACACACTTTCTACTCTCTCATCTTTTTCTGGTGTTTGGACATGGAAAAAAAGCACATTCCTGGTATTAGAAATCTTGCATATTGCCTCCCTGACATATTTCAAATGTATCTCAGATAAATGATATATCACTGTAAGGGATCTACAAAAACCATTAGTAAGCTTGACACTTTGACGTCAGATTTTTAAAAATTCCCAAGTAATCTTTTTGATTTATGAAAGTGTGTCCAGGTTCATCGAGAGTGATTTCAGATTTATCACATCCTGGTTAGAATTATTAATGATTTTCAATTTGTAAATCTGATGCCGGCGTGTCCACGAGAGCTCGGCAGAATCACTAAAGGGGCTGACATCGGGGGGTCCAGAGCGTGTTCCTGGAGCCACGATTACTTTATCAAAATATCGCTGCCTTTGATTTACATTTCACTTATTTTCCACTCTGCCTTGCTCTCTCGCTCTCACTCTCTCCTTCCCTCCCTCCATCCACTGTCATTGCCTCTCTCTCTCTAGCTCTCTCTCTCTCCCTCCCTCCATCCACTCCCCCCCGCCTCTCTCCCACCTTTATTCCTCATACGTGCCAAACACATTTTTCAGAAACTGCGCTTGAGCAGAATCGATTGAAGTCACTGATTCAAATGCTTGGTTAATCAGTGCAAGTCAGTTGCGTGTTGAGACTGCTTTTGATATCAACACTCACCTCCCCCCATTAACTCTTGTGGCTCCCATAGCACTTTGGAGCAGATGACTCTCAAATCTTCATGGCATGCTGGCTTCTTCCCTGGATATTCACGTCTTTCTTGTCACTACCAGCTCCATGTCAAGTCCTGGGTCTTCCTAGACTCCTGCAGACATGTACAGAGGGCACCACACTAATTGATAAATATGCACAGCAAATTCTGTAAACTAAAAAATAATACAGTTATTGACATAAGATTTATTTTCCAACATAAAACAGTGTGCTGTATTAATGATTCAATGGAATCAACCAAAGTCTTACATTTTTCAAATATTTTTTCCCCCCAAAAAAACAGGTTCCACAATTATTGGCACGCCTGGTTTAATACTTTGTACAAACACCCCTGGCAAAGATGAGAGTCATGGGCCTTTTCCTATAATATGTGATAAAGTTAGAGAACACATTTGGAGGGATTTTAACCATTCCTCCATGCAGAACTTTTCAGAATCATTGGTATCCTTTGGATAACCCCCTCTTCAGTTCAGATCACAGGTTTTTTTTCATGGGATTTAAGTCTGAGATGGCCACTTCAGAACATGGTTGTTGTTTTTACTTAACCATTTCTGTGTGGAGTTTGATGTATGTTTGTAAGTCTCAGCTTCCAAGCAGAGGCAACCAGCTTTTCTGCCAAGATTTCCTGGTACTTTGTTGAATTCATTGTGTCGTTGATCTTAAATAGTGCCCCTGGATCACTGGCAGCAAAACAGTTTATGAAGGGTGCCAATAATGCTAGAGCTCGTTGTATGTTGTGTCTTGTCTTAAAGCCTGCAGATAATACTTTCAAACAATATCATGCTATGATTAACCATTAACAGCAAAGCGTCTCCCATCCACACAGATTTCTCAGTCCATGTGACACAGTTGATACTGTGTGCTCAAAATCATTGATACGGACACCAAAACTCTCATTATTTTACATAAATTCTTCCTTGACACTTGCAGTACAATTTAGAGTAGCACCGTGTTTCAGTATTAGGGAATCAACAGGAAAAATACATTGTACATGTGTAAATACACACGGGCAGTGTATAAAATGTGTAATGCAATAAACAATTAGAAATATATTGTACAAAGGGGAAATGTAAGAAAGTCAATTGCTTCATACTCTGCCACAGATATTGCATTTACAGTACCTTTGTGAAATGATGAAAATATGAGGAAATCAGAAAATTACCTGTATGTATACTTGACTTCAATATTTGATTTTTAAAAGGGGTTCATTGGAGATTAAACAACATTGCACTTTGCAGTAGACCTGGGATTTGCAAATAAACAGTTTTTGTTGATGATTTGTTAAAAGTTTTGGGCACATAGTAATTTGCATATAACTATGCCAAATCAAGTGTGAAAACCTGAAATAGTTCCTTCACATTCGGGGTCCAGAATGCCCCGGGATTGAGTGCAAACCTTTTCGGATGTCTGTGCATTGGCTCCAGGACTGAAGCGGATTGGGGGTGGGGGGCGGGAGGGTCAGGTCCCGAGGCGGAGGGGACGTCCGTGTTCCCGACAGGTCAGCAGTTCCATCTGTCCTCCTCAGCCGGCCGTCACACGCTCCCCTGCGTGACTCAGTGACGTATGAGCGATGTGTGCGCTGCACCTGTGACAGACGTGAATGAAGATGGCAGTCTGCGAGTCGACAGTATTGTGTTTTTTTCTCAGAGCTCGCATTGTTTTGACACCTCCACTGGAATGCGCCCTCTCAAAAGAACTGTCAAAGGCCAATCAGAGAGGAGTCTTCTCCCGGCTTGGCAGGAGGTAAATAATACGAGTCTACACGATTTAGTCACAGTTCCTAACTTCCTCTTTTGGTCTCTTCCCTGTAGAGAGACTTTATTTCTCAGATTTTGGGACCGTTTTGCGTAGTATTTTCATTTATGCATTTTGCAATTAAATATCATGCACGTCTTTCTCCCTTTTCCACACAGTTATACGTGTCGATAACGTTACGCTTGTCTGTGAGTAGTGACAATTTCTTATAGATTTGTATTTGTATTACAATTTCCATCTTGTTGAAATTGCAAAGATAACTTGCGCATTAAATCTTTGCGAAAAAAGGATTGAGGAGCGTCAAAGGTCTCTCTCTGGAAAAGCTGCAGTACATGTTGGTTGGTTAAATATTTGAATCTAGTGGTTAAAAACATTGTGTGTTTTCTACTGGGAAAGTTTACAGTGGCACAGAATGGCACTACTGGATCTTTTGCATTGACAGTGGTCTACAGATACATTTATGTCTTTCTGAGCACATTAAGGTGCAGCCACTTGTTTTTGAATGGATAAAGACCTGGTAGAACTTCTGTTGAGTTTTGTTGAGTTTAATAAAAGGAAATCAAAAGTCTCTCCCTCTTTCCCTCTCTCTCCCATAAAGAATACAGCCCTTCATAATTCCCACCGATTCATAAGTGCTAAGAGTGAACATAAATATCTTACTAACACAGTCTCTTTACTTATTCAGAGGGAAGCTTACCACTCACTGTGATTGGCCCATCACTCCCATCTTCCCGTGCCAACAAGGGAGGAAGAAGCCTTCTCTTCATCATTTTTCATCTCACAATTTAAGTGTCTTTCAGCATTTAAGTGTCAATGGAGGTTTTGGTCAATTGCGCCCTCCGCTCACCACACCCCCCCACCCTCCCGAAAACTACTGTGCTCACTGCAAGCAATGGCTGTACCATAGACAGGTTCTGTTCATACATCATCTCTATATTCTAGATGTAATCTGCTCCGTCTTCCAAGAATCTCAAGATACCTCTTGACTCCTGAGTATTGAAAGCCAAGGCAGATTAGGAACGCTTTATTTGAAATGAATAATGAAGAGGCCAAATGAGTTAGCTGGTATTGAGAATACTAATGTGTGCCTTCGCTTTAGATGCATTTAAGTTTCATGATGGTAGCAACCACTGGCTACATTGGAATAGGGGTGGAAAAATTTGACAGGGTTATTTATGCTTAATTAACAGTGCATGCCCAATAAATTATGAATCCGGCTTTGTTCAATGACCAATTCCAATATATTAAAGCCACCGTTGATTATGTATATTCAAGTTCTGAATATAGTGGGCTGAGGAGCAGGCATGTTCTCAAAAGCTATACTGAAGTAGAAGCATTGAAAAGCATTTTTGTGCACTCCTAAAAATTACTCGAGAAAGAAAAACTCTCAGTTCCAATTAAAATGCCTTTATACATACAAGTTACTTGTGCACACATTTATTAATCATGCTTTGATGTACATTGCATGCTAAAGCCGAAGCTACACAGGCTGCCTAACCATGTGCCCACGTCTGAACCCTTGTCTACACCGCTGCAGCAAGCTATAGCTATGGCTTAACCCAATAACCTACAACTAGAACTGTGGAATGTTAGTTGATATCATACAAAGTAACTACCTTAGAAAATCTGTTAGAATATCTAAAATCTTATTTTTTCTTGCACGGATGAATCTAGAGTGCTAACGATTTGTAAGCTGGCTATGGTTAAACGTTAGCATGCCTACAGGCTATACCCTAGCCATATAGTGTCTACAAGGATATTGTTTATTTAGATTGGCAGCTAACACACTAGATTCATGTTCACTCGGAAGACAAATTGTTTCCAAACAAAGAATCTGCGTGGTACTTACTGAATTCTGTCCTCTAATTCATCGCTGTGCCAGTTCGTAAACAACTTTGGAATGGTACCAGGGAGTTCAAATTCAATTGCCTGCGATACTGAAGACACGAACATTCACTGTAAATTCATTCATTGTAAAGTCCCAAGTGATTAGTAAATATTGTATATCTTTTATAGATATAATATTTTAACTTGGATCAACTATGGATTCGTCTGCGCCAGTTTCTGTGTTGCACTTGCAGAAATCGGCTTGCTCCACACAGCGTGCATCATTGAGCTAAAAGCAAAACTATTCTATGATACGAATAAAAAATAAAATAAAAAAAAAGGTACGCTATCTATGGACCACAAAGATATAACAGACGATAACGGAGTAAGTTAGAGTAAAAGTATTGTCTTTTTTGCAGCCTACCTATTCAGAAAAGGTAGAAATCCCTCCAGAATAACCTACTAACCCAGCACTGAGATGTATTGATATTATTTCTTCATATTGGTCTGCTGCAAAGAGTGCAACATCAATCATCTATGAATTAATGAATAAATAAATGAATCTGATTAAATGCATAATTCTGACAGGAGTACCACAGTTGGAAGTCTTTCATGATATCCATTCACTCTTTCTTTCTTCTTTCTCTCTTAGACATATTAACATCACCTTTTAAAAAGTAGGACATATGTACAGTATGACAGGAGTCTTAACAAGTATTCATTTGTGTATGTGTGTACAGTATGCATGTGTGACTATGCATATGTGCATATATTGGAGTGTGCATTAGTGTGTGTGTTGTGGAGCTGGCTGTGGTCAGATTTAACCTGTAAACCTCATCATCTAACCAGTGACAACAACAAATGGACTTTTCTATTTAATTGCTGGGTTTCTCTCCATCCCTCTCCCGCAGTAATTTGCCAGTTGGTGTGTCAGCCAGAGACAATGTTGTTTATTGCTTTTTGGTGAAGAGCCCAGGGGAGAGCGTGTGTCCTAGCGGAGGTAATTAACAGAGATGGAGGGGTGGCAGCAATTACTGTAAAAATTAACACCCAAGGAGCCTCTGTCTTCCCGTTACAACCTGATAACCCCCTTTTTTGTGTATTTATTTATCTTATTTTATTTCATTCGTGGGTAAGAGGCACTTGCTAAAACAAATTACTTTCATTACTGAATCAGTGTGCTCTGCTCCAGAAGCACATTTCTCCGGATTTTAACCTTAAATGAACCCCATCGAGACCCTCCAGCCCTCTCAGTGAGAACGTGCTGGGCCAGAGCACAGTAGAAAAAAATGTATCCCGAGGAAAGATATTCTGTTTATCATCTTCATGTGTAGCACTTAACATAGTCCTCTTGTTCCTTCCTCACCTCACAAATGGTTCTTAGCTAAAACCAACACAAACATTTTTTTTTAAATGAGCATGCAGTTTAAACTGAGTGTAAATTGGACTGCAAAATAACTGAATATGTTAGCAATAACTCACATTTCAATGTCATGAAATAGTAATAAATTGTAAATGTTTCTGTGAACCAATGCTGTGGATTTGATTTTTTTTGATTTTTTATAAATGAATAATAAAAAATAAGGCCTCCTTTATTTCAAAGGGATTCAATTTGGTGTGAGAGCTTTTGTTGTTTGTGCTTTTTCTCGCATCTGGATTTCTTACAGAACCCCTCTATCCACAGTGATTACAGAACAGTACAGGAAGGAGGACAGCACTCAATGCTCATATTTAAAGATGTGTGTTTCTGTGTGCACACGGTATCTGTGTGCATGTCCGCTTATGTGTGAGTGTGTGAATGTGAGTGCTCTTCCATGTATGCATGCGTATGAGCATGTGAAAGTGTATGTGAGTGTGTGTGCAGTGTGGGAGTGTGAGTGTGTCCATGCACCTTTGTGTGTGTGTGTGTATATGCACATTTGTGTAACAGTACATTCAGTGCTTTGTATGTATGTGCGTTTTTGTGTTCTTGTGTATGAGCATGTGAAAGTGTGTGTGAGGGTGTGTGCAGTCTTGGAAACATGCATGTTTGTATGTGTGTGTGTGTGTGTGTGTGTGTGTGCACGTGAGTTGGATATTGGCACATATGTGTAACAATACATTCAGTGCTTTATGTGCATTTTTGTATTCTTGTGTATGTGTGCTCGCGCATGTGTGTTTGTGTGTTTCTTCGGTACAAGTGGCATGCCTTGAAAATTGTACTTCGTATTCCTAATTATTGCAAAAATATTCACAGCCTGTCAAGGCCCCGAGCTTGTGCTAGGAACAGAATTAAATATTAATCTTTACTTTAAACAAAACCCTTCAAAGCCTCTGCCAGCCGTATTTTCCTATTTACACGGAGGGGAGTACGCTGTGCGAGGCAGCGGCCTCTCCTCTCAGACAATATATTGTTAATCAATCGCAGATTTGCTTGAGCACAGTGTGTGTAACCCGACCTGTTCATGAAAAGCTATTTGCAAAGGCATGCTGTCCAGCCCTGCCAGTCTGAGATCTGACTAACAGGGAGAAGGCAGAAGGAAGATTCTTATTAGTAGAAAGCGGAAAAAAGAAAAAAGAAAAAACCCATCTTCACAAGCACATCTTTTTCTTTTTTTTTTGGGTGGGGGGTGGATTTGTGACAATTTAAAGGACCATATTCCCACTTACAGACGATGTGCCTACAGAGGATGTTCGAAATGTGACCTTTACATGCTTTTAGAGAGCATGTGCATATCAAATTCCTTTGTCCCGCACTCCTGAAAATCCAAACTATTAACGCGTTTCATTTCCTTCACATTTGCGGTGTTGCTAAATTTGCTACAGTACCGTTTTATCATTAACATGAATTGACTCAAGGTTAGTTAGTACCAGGTTAATGACACTTTCTCTGCTCTCTTAATATCCTCAAAGTAATCAAGTATTCATGAGAGTCATTTGTAATCCTTAATCTGCAGTGCTATCCATATTACATGCTGTGTCAGGTTGAGTGTAGCATTTGCACATAAATAATAATACATATATGTATATGTACAGTATATTGTATGTATGTATATACAGTTTATACTGTATACTGTCCATATGTATGTGTGTGTGTTCAAAACAGCAAAGACATACAGTGCATATTTATTCATGTATCACTGCATATGTTTCAATCCTCTTGGCTATAGCGCTGTCAGGAAGACTATGTTGAGTGTAACTGAAGGTTTATGTCACAGTCATGTAGGCACAGGCCTTGAGCAGTTGGGACCTGTGAAATGGAAGCAGTACGGAACGTTCCGTCATTAGGCGCCAGGGCGGATGGTGTCGGCCTTACCCTGTGACCCAAAAACCGAGACCTCGATCCACATGGGAGGGGGGCGTGCTTTTCCCCTCCGCTCTTTCTCCCTTTTGCCTGGGGACTCAAGGCGATTAACCTTCCGGAACAGCCTCTATGGTCCTTTAATGAGGCTCTGGTAATATTCCTGGTTCTTGCGGTTCATATTTCTTCTCTTTTCGTCGCTGAATTAAAAGGGGGTTTGAGGATTGTAGGTAGGGGACCGAGGTCTCTGATAAATATCTGGATTCTCCATTGAGATCCCTTTTAATGAAGGACCAGGGTATAAATAAAAAAAACCCTCAGTGATTTACAATAGATGGATTGTGACTCACAGAATAAGATTGTGAACTATGAGAAAAGACATTCACAGACATTAGGCGGTCTATATATTCATTTATTGTGGGCAATAAATACAGCCAGTGTTTCATACACCAAAGCAGGGCGCGAGTAACATCAAGCTCATTCTGCCTTCCTTTTTTTTCCCTTTTTCTTTTGACATACAAGTTATTTTCTGGAAAGAAAATCGATAGGTGGGCCACCAGCGAATAAGGGTGCGCTGGCTGGAAAACAGAGGGAGGGAGGGACACAGAAAGACAGAGAGAGAGAGGGAGGGAGAGAAAGAGCAGGGTAAAAATACACAGATAATCTGCGAAAACATAGACAGAGAGGAAAGCAATGGAGAGAGTGGTGAAGGGGAAAAGGAAGGTTCTGGCAGAGTGAAGGAGTAGGGAAAGGAAAAGAAGGCTGGGAAGAGAAAGTGGGAGATACAGTATGTCTCCACCCCAGAGTGGGAGTGCCAAAACCTCCCCTCGCCTCCAGAGCTGAAGATGCTAACAAGATAACTTAATGTGGCTGGATGGGCCTCAGCCTCTATCCCTACTTCTGCCTACGGCCACGTCTCTTCCTGCCAGCAGCCAAGGTGAGGGGTGGCAATCCCCACCAAGCCCAATGTTTAATTCCATTGCTCGGGTTTTGAAGAGCATGTCTTTCAGGAGCCACTTTCAAACAGGAAAGTCAAGTATAGGCTCAGTGCACAAGCCCCTACCCTCTTGACCCTCTCTCTCTCATTGCCTGTCCTCTCAATCCGGTCCCCTTCACCGATTTGACAAACTCTGACAGAGAGAGCTGTAACTAACCCACTCCCAGCCCTCGCCTGACTGACTGATTCCTTGACAAAGAGGCAAATCTAAGGTGGCTTGTGAGGAAGTAGCTGGGTCATTGAGACGGTGGATGAGAATTGCAGGACTTCATTTTGTGTCTGACTAGTGAAGATGATAATGAGCTGTCGTCAGGACGGACGCCGTGCCAAGTTCCAGCACAGCCGAAAACACCTCTCCTGCTCCCTAACACACTCCTTCCCTTGAACAATAAGGCATTCCTCCCTTTACCACTGACACACTCCTCACTTAACAATGACATACTCCTGCCTTTAACACTAACACACTCCTCACTTAACACTGACACACTCCTGCCTTTAACACTGACACACTCCTGACTTAACACTGACACACTCCTGACTTAACACTGACACACTCCTGACTTAACACTGACACACCCCTGCCTTTAACACTGACACACTCCTCACTTAACACTGACACACCCCTGCGTTTAACACTGACACACTCCTGCCTTTAACACTGACACTCCTGACTTAACACGGACACACTCCTCACTTAACACTGACACACTCCTCACTTAACACTGACACACCCCTGCCTTTAACACTGACACACTCCTCACTTAACACTGACACACTCCTGCCTTTAACACTGACACACTCCTCACTTAACACTGACACACTCCTGCCTTTAACACTGACACACTCCTCACTTAACACTGACACACTTCTCACTTAACACTGACACACTCCTGCCTTTAACACTGACACACTAAGACATTTCATTAATATCACCATAACACTCTACAGACTATAGCTAGATAGATAGATTATTTTCTATGGTCATGTGGGTGTGTGTGTGTGTGTGTGTGTCTGTCTGTGCATGTGTGTGTATATGTGTATGTGTGTGTTTGTGTGTGTGTGTGTGTGTGTGTGTATGTGTATGTGTAGGGGTGTTTGTGTGTGTATGTGTGTGTGTGTATATATACATGTTGGTGTTTGTGCGGGTGTTTGTGTGTGTGTATGTGCATGTGTGTATGTATGTGTGGGGTGTTTGTGTGTGTGTGTGTACTTGTACATGTGGGTGTTTGTGTGTGTGCGTATGTGCGTGTGTGTATGTGTGTGTGTACGTGTGTGTGTATGTATGTGTGTGTGTACGTGTATGTGTCCGTGTACATGTGCTTTATGTGAGCATTTTCTCTGAATTATCCCTTCATTTGCTGGTGCTTGTGTGTGTTCAGGGAGGGGGGTGGGGGTTAATTGCTTTAGAGGCCTGAAGTCTGAGAACCTGGACTGCTTCTCATGTTCTTCATTTGTTTGGCGACGTGGCGACGACCTTCCTCCATGGCGAAATACAGCCGTGTCCAGTTGCCTGGCTGGTAGCAGAAGCACAGTGATTCCTCACCGTGCCAGTGGCCATTTACCCTTCTCAGCTCTGAATGTACACACCGTCCTGCAGCTCCCAGACTCCCCAGCCAGGGCTGGGCAAATGTAGGGAATACATTTTTACTTTCTTTCTACTTAATTAAAATGAATGTAATCATTCTTTTGCTGACAAAATAATGATCTTAAAAAAAAATTAAAAAAAACCTATGGCAGATTTCATTGTGCACCATCACTGTTTCGAATATTTTTGTTATTTTCAGTCATTATGCTTGAAGATAACTGGAAGATAAATTTCTTAATCCAGATGACAAGGGTTAAATACGCAAGGTTATACAGTTTAGAAACAAAGAGTGAAATATGCAAGGTTATAAAGTTTAGAAAGAAAGAGTTAAATACGCAAGGTCATAAAGCTTAGAAACAGACTTTGGTGCCTCATCTTAAGCACGCTCTAGGTAATTTCATGAGATTTTAAAAAGCTGAATGCTAAAAGAAGAGGAAAGGAAAAGAGAGAAGAAATAAGGAATAAGAGAGCTCAATGGAGCCGCCTGCCATTAGCAAGATGAATTAGTTAGGTCTTTGCAAGTGACAACGGCTACAGCAGGAAACTGATCCTGGTGCCTTCAAGACCTGAGCCCCCAGACAGCACCAGGAAACAGACACAGGAGGCTGAGACTGTCTCTCTCTCTCTCTCACACACACACACACACACACACACGGTATGATCTTAATCATGCTACGATCTTAATCAAAAACACATGGTTTCATTTTCTTACTGGAGTTCACCATGGAACATTTTGTTGCAAATCATTTGGTAATTACTTATCTTCTGACCATGTATTGCATCCATTTGATTTGCTAAATGATTCTGTTCTTTAGCAGACTGTTTTTAATGGCGAAGGCATGTGATTTCACTGATAAAGGCAGTACAAAGATTTAGTAACCAATAAATGTTGCAAGGGATTTTTTTCAATAAATGCAATTAATTAGAGAACTGCAATGAACAGCATCATGCAAAACATACATCAATTAACATAGCAATGTAACAAATACTTTTCAGTATAGTTACATTGGTCAATGCTTAGGAATTAAGATTGTTGAAAAGTTGCTACATGACATTATCCATTGCAGTTCTTTTAATTAAATACATTTATTATTATTTTTTTATTCCATGCAATGGGCAGCATCATGCAAAATGCATGTCAATTAACATAACAATGTAACAAATACTTTTGGGTATAATTACATTGGTCAAAGCTTAGGAATGAAGGTTTCTGCAGTAAGACATTGTACAACAGCAGACGGTTGAAGCTGTGAGAGAGTTTAACTCAAGGCCACGCCGGACCTGCTGTTATCAGTTACACTGTGTTTGGTATTAACACGTTTCCTCCTTGGCGTGGCCTGCTCCTGTGTTGCTCCTGCGATGGCCCGGCGTCGTTGGTGGCCAGGGGCGCCGTGATGAGCGATGACATGTGAAGTATGACATCATGCCGGTGGGTGGCCTGTCAGAGCCCTGCACCAGTGAGGTCACCGGTCTCCTAATGACCTCCTCAGGGTCTCTCCCTCTCCTCTCTCTCTCTCACTCTCTCTCTCTCTCTGTCTCTTTCTCTCTCTTTTCTCTCTCTCCCTCTCCTCTCTCTCTCTGTCTCTCTCTTTCTCTAAATTCTCTCTTTCTCATTTATGCTTTATTAGCATGACAAACACTCAAATTGTATTGAAAATGTATACTAATTACCAGCACTATGTATTCAAAAAATAATAAACATAATAATCATCATTATCATCAATATCATCTTGAGTATTACATGTGTACATCTGTGGAAATGTCAAACAAATATAAAAAAGAAATCATAAGTAATTCCATACTGTATACTAAATACAAACAAGCAAATGGTCAAACTTTTTTGAAATAATTGTTTTGCCAAATATGTTCTCAAGAATGCAAAAAATATCTGTTTGTTTCCTCAGTTCAGATATGCTTTGTTGACACAACAGCATATTGTTGAGTATTTCCAAAGAAAACAACTGACTTGTTCTCTTTGTCTCTCCTAACTAGGAAGTGCATGATCAAGAGAAATGTCTTGCAGGATGTAGAGTTGGAATTCAAAGGCTCCATCAAAACTAGAGTAGTGATTGATTTCAAAGTGTAGATGATGACAAAAATGTTGTGGTCTTTGATGAAATCTGGGAGGACAGGTGATCTTGGTATGATTACAGTTGCATGACTGAATTTAACAGTATATCGTCTTTTGTTGGAGAACAGAAAAAGCTTACACTGTCATAGGTGATTTGAATGAAAAGTAAAATATCTTTCCTATGAGATACATCTGTCTCATACTGACTGTAAATCGCTTTATTGCGGGGGTTAAGGAAGGTGTGAGTATTAAAGTTGCAGTTCAACTTCTCTGTCTCAAACTATCTCTCTCTCTTTCTCTCTCTCTCTCTCTCTCTCTCTCTCTCTCTCTCTCTCTCTCTCTCTCACTCACACACACACACACACACACACACACACATTCCTTCTCTCTCCACGAAGGACCTGCTCCTCTTCCTCTTCTTCCTTCTTTTCAACCCTGTTGTACTCATAACATACGCAAAGTCGAGGTTTCAAGCAATTCTACAATATAGTCAAACTGTGCTACCATTGAAACGTTATTATTACACTGTTACTCCTGATCAATGGCTTGCGTAAATATTTTGTTTTTACATAGGGTTACGTTCTAGCCATGTTGTGTGGTTGTATGTTTTATTTTAGTAGTGCATAAGTTGTAATTTAGTAGCGATTTACGTTACAACTTGGCTTAGCTCTTACTTATTCTCAGCTGTTGCAACTGGCCCCTGGACTGTATACATTCCCTCCCTGGGCTCAGCTGGCCTTGGTATTTATACAGGTCTGAATCATAGCTGGCTCATGGCTGTCTTGATAAATAGCTACTCCAGGCGGGCATGGAGTATGCTCTTTGACACTATAGGTCACATAACCTTGTTGGCTGGACTAAGACTAATGCAACGTGAAGTGTTAAGTTATTATACCGAAAGTAGACCATCGAACAGTGGCACGGGCCGAGCGAGAGAGGGAGAGAAAGAGCGAGGTAAGGGGAGGAAGGTGGAACAAGGCAAGGTGAAAAGAAAAAAGGTCATGGGAATGGGTGGGGGGATGGGGGGAGGGAGGGGGTCGTGGAGGGGCTCACAGAAAGTCAAAAAGGTAAAGCAGAGAAGTACCAAACGACAAGCTAACCACATCATGAAGAGCATGCAGGATTGCGGCCGTATAATTGGAATATGTGTAAAACGTACATGTTATATATTTATGTATTATTTATTTAAGATGAGGCCTGGAAAAAGAGTTTGCTGCCACCACACGACAGTTACAACAAGATTATCCGTACGATACAGAACAACATAACAGCATAACAACAATTCTGTATGCTGTACAATTCTGTGTCCTACCCATGGAGATCACTGTCAAGTTTATGATAAATATTTTACAGTGCACATTGTTAGAAAGGGCAAAATCCTAAACATTAGCTTCTTTCCAAATTGTGCAAAAGAAGACAGAATTCAGTGCTAAATACCACCTGAGCAAAAACCCTAAGCACCTGTCAGAGGTGTGAGCTGTTTGTCAAGAGATACGCAGAAAGAACGAGCTCTGTTTATTACAGAGCCAGCTCAGAAACGTAATCGCCCACAGATGGCGAAGACAAACTGCAGCTGTTAAGATTGTGCAAAACATGAAATATAAAATATAAATGGCGCGGCGAGGGAGACCAGAGCGCGGCGTCAGACCAGACGGACTCGCGCTCCTTTTACGGGGGCTACGCCGATCCGATTCCACTCAGGAGCCAAACTGTGTTCCCCCCGCCAGGCGTTTACACAGACCCCGCCGTACAACTGACTCCAGGGAGAGAGAGAGGGGGAGAGAAAGAGAGAGAGAGGGATGGAGAGAGAGGGGAGGATAAAGAGAGAGAGGGGGAGAGAGAGGAATAAAGAGAGAGGGGGGAATAAAGAGAGAGAGAGGGGGAGAGAGAGGAATAAAGAGAGAGGGGGGAGAAAGAGAGAGGGGGAGAGGGGGGAGAGAGAGAGGGAGAGAGAGGGGGGAATAAAGAGAGAGAGAGGGGGGAGAGAAAGAGAGGGGGGATAAAGAGAGAGAGAGAGGGGAGAGAGAGGAATAAAGAGAGAGGGAGAGAGGGGGGAATAAAGAGAAAGAGAGGGGGAGAGAAAGAGAGGGGGATAAAGAGAGAGAGAGAGATGGGAGAGAGAGGGTGGTAAAGAGAGGGGGGAGAAAGAGAGAAAGATGGGGAGAGAGGAAGAGAGAGGGGGAGAGAGAGAGGGAGAGAGGGGGGAATAAAGAGAGAGAGGGGAGAGAGGGGGGAATAAAGAGAGAGAGAGAGGGGGGAGAGAGGGTGGTAAAGAGAGGGGGAAAAAGAGTGAAAGATGGGGGAGAGAGGAAGAGAGAGGGGGGAGAGAAAGGGGAGAGAGGGGGATAAAGAGAGAGAGAAAAGGGGGGAAGAAAGAGGGAGAGAGAGAAAGAGGAATGGTCCGATTTCACTGACATGCCTATTTTTTCCCTTTTCTATTTCTTGCGACTTGATGTCAGAGTACTTTAACAGCACAAAGGCGTCCCACACTGGCTGACACGCTTCTTCTGAGAGGCAAAGAGAACATCTGTGTTCTGTCACCAGCCTTCACAGGCCTGCCATTACCCAACAAGGTAAGATAAGCCATCATCAGTTTGGGAAGGGGAGAAAGGGGGGGGGAGTGGGGAGGGGGGTCTTTTCACTTGAAACTTGACAATGTGCTGGTAGAGAGAGAGAGAGAGAGAGAGAGAGAGAGAGAGATCCATTATTTTAGTAACTACAATCTCTGTATTACTGTAAAAAAAGGAATAAGGCACACACCCTTTTAAAGGTGCAGGATTGAGCCTAAAGGCTTGATCAGGTGTTAAAGGACTGAAGTCCTTTCGTGGGTAAACCACTATGCATGTTAATCTGTGTGTTAATCCTTTTTAGGACCTAGTTTTACACAGAATGATAGCAATAACAACAACTCTTACCCATAAGAAGAACAATTTATAATTTGCAACAGTAATACTAATCCTGTCAATTAACGATGATACTTTTAAGAAATTTAAGCTAGTTCCTTTAATAAATCTGGCAAATTCTGCATATTTTCTAGGAACCATATTAACTGGTGAGAGTTGTTTTGGTCAGTCTTAAAGTTGACACAAAAGTTGTACAACTGAGCATGTTTGTTTCATTCGTTTCATTGTAATAGTTTTATATTGTAAAGGTATCATCATATATCCCAGAAACACGGGCTAATCATTGGTGTGTGGTTATTCATTTCCCTCATATATGTATATGTATGTAAAGAAGCAGGAAGTTCAGTGTTCTCCTCAAAGTAGACTCAGGGCTCCTGGGTCACTATTCTCTTATATGCCTGGTTGGCCAGAAGTTTCCCATCCACATAAATCACTCAGTGACATTTTGTAATTGTGAACAAAGTGTGAATTGAAGTACAGTGCAAAACTTCAGAGCTCAGTTTAACTACCGGCCCCAAAGTGTACTTAATTTGACAAAGTATACGTAATAAATCACACTCTCGTTTTAAAATAAGCGCTCCATTTGTATTCACATATTAAAAAGCCGGACATTTCTCCTTTAGAATGTAATGTGCTATTCACTGTGGTAGTGAAATAAGTAGCGATATAATGACTTCCAGATAGCTGTACTTTCAAAAAGAGTCATACATCATACTTTAACAAGTACCAATCAACACATTTCTGTATGGCTTAATATTTCTCTATTTCTGCTCACTGTTGGGAAGAATAGGCTATGAGCTCTTGAGTAATTTTGTGTGGGGTGGGATTGTTCTTTGCAGGGTTTGGGGAGGCCAGTTTAAAAAGCTAGACAGCTTTTTACGTCTCATAACCTATTGATATTGAGTACCATTGTGGGGTCTGCAGCGATTTATCTAAGTTAATTTCAAATGTGATCATTTTTCTAAGTATGGAAGCATGTCCATATATACACTCAGCGAAGTAAATGTGTGAGGTTACTGACTTAATTATTTCTCCATGGTCTCTCAAAGTGATGGTGTCACAGAGGTAATTGCCAGCACAGGTTTGCTATTCTAATAATAAGGTAAAAACAGGACAGATTTCGCACTGACAGAATGATGAAAACATATGAGTACTAACGTATACTCTGCTGGCTATTTACATTGTAAGAAACAGCAACAAAGCAGTAATTCGCTTTAATTTCCGCGAGTAATCCATTTCCCGGCTGTGTCTCCGGTCGGTGAAAATGAAATAGGTGGTTGGGTTGCAATAGATTTCTCTGCACACCTAACTCCAGATGAAGAAGCTGGGACCCTCTGTTGTAATAGGAACACAGGGCGAACAAATGAAATATTAAAGCGCTCTAATGAAAAATAGGAGCTTTGCCTTTCTCCTTGTACTTTCAAATGTGTTTATTAATTTATGTTTTAAATCATAACAATTTCATTTGGTGCGAGCTGTGCAAAGCAATAAGAAGGGTTTAAAATTTTAATGCATAAACAATATTTCTCTATTGAAATGTAACATGGCTCTTTGAACAATCTACCACCAGCAATAAATCAAAAATGGGAGAAAATTACATTTCATATTTAACAGAATATGAACTCTGCCTTAATAAATGATATCTTCCTTTTATTTAATTGGCGTCAGCTCAGATCTAGCAGATTGCTAATAAAATTCAGGATTTCCATATTTAATGATGCATGCGTTTCATGCTAAATTTTACTTGGAAAATGTTGCCTTTAATGAACCTTGGAGAAAGCTCTAATAGGCCTCTTCTTTAACAAATGTAACTTCTCTTATTCTAAAGGTCTTTTGGTCAATTTTGCTGATTTAAACAGATTTACTCAATTGCTCTCTTTAGTTACCAAAGGACAAAGAAACAACTTGCTCAATTGATTTTTTGTTTCTGTTTTTTGGTTACTTATTGTTTCTGAACACGCAGATAATGCAAATTGAACAGCTAAACATATTTACACATCTCTCTTCATGCAAAGTACCCATATGACAACAGAGGGTACAGATACATGTATTCAATGTTTGCCATACAAATACATTTGGACCGTTACAATATATTTATGGCTATTTCAAACCACACACGCACACAGTTATACTTAAAGAAAGCCACATAAACAAAAGATGCAAAATGGCTGACTGCTCTCGCTCTCTCTGTCTCTGTGAAGAGTACAGCTCATTCTCTGGGACTCTGTGGAGAGAAAATGGGAATAAATGGATGTCAATTTCCATTTTAAATTGGTAACCAATGACCCATACAGGCAGGCTTTCCAGCGTGGACGGACAGAATAACTTGAATTAGAAGCGGCTGACATTTCAGTTAATTGCGTCGAGACCAGCAGCTTCGCAGTCACCTCCACACCAGGTTCAATTAAGGCCTCACCTCCCAGACCCTTTTAAAATCTCAACAACGGCCACTTCAGCAGATAGGGGCTCTGTGTGCCAGCAGTGGCCTCTCACCACATAAATGAGCCGAGATACATTTTTTTTATATCAAATTATAATTGCCCACTCACTGTTTTGTAGATAAATGTATGAGAATAATAACTTGGGCAAGCACACGAGAGGGTGGTGAGGACGCTGTGTTTCAGTGCCGTGAAATAGAAGAGGAGAAAAAAAGAGCACTTGCTCGTTCAAACATGGTCATAGCGTTATTGGTTTCAACATAAGCACATTTATACGGAATTCATTTGGCGTATTTGAAAGATTTTTCTTTTAAAGGGATAGTTCACTACCACTTGAAAAAAACATTATTTTGGTTTTACTCTGTGCTTTTGATGGGCCCAGACTGTCTATGCGTATGACAAATGGTATTCTAGAGATTTACAGCAGTTCCTTGGGACCTGCCGACTTTACAATGGGTCATCAACGGGTTTGTGGTTTAAGGCAAGAAAATACACTTCAAGGTTATGCCTCCAGAGGTATATGTGTGTATATTACCTGAATATTTTTTTACGTTACATTTATTCTCATCTTCAGCTGGAACTATTTCCTATTACGTGAGCAGCCTGAAACAGCTGCACTCAAAGAGGAAGAATGGCTTCCTGCATCAACAGTACTTGACATGAGAGAAACATTTCAAAGCAGCAACAAATCGACAGGACTGAAAATAGTTCCTGCTTGTGCAATTCAAACTTACGGGAAGAAATGTACAAAAACGGCTTCATGTCACTTTCACCAACTACAGTTAGACCACCCAGATCTATTGAAGACATGGCTAGCTGCACTCAGGTAGGGTGCTTGAATGTCAGTTCACCCTCCCTATCTGTTGCCACTCTTCATCCATAAATTCAGCCTCGAATAAAGAATGTTTGGCAAAATACAGTGGCTGAAACTCTGTTTCATGGTCAAATACAAAAATACCTTCAGTTTAATTTTGTAATTAGCTTGGCTAACATTAGATATGCACAAACAGGCCAGTATGCAGGCCAGTTGCATCTAAATCCATGCCTCGCTAATTTGTGAGGGAAGAGCTTGTTTATCTGAGGACAGAATGACCAGCACAAAATGAAAAAATAACTTTTATGTGTATAATTATGAGAAAATGCGATAAAATTAATATGTTCATATGTTTAGTGTTTTGTTTCCCGACACATAACGTCCCTGTACAAGATGCTTTATTATTGCTTTAAACCACAAATCCATTGATGTCCCCATCACCAGCCATCCGTTATACTGCACACTATTGTTCCATTATAAGAATGGTTGAAAGAAATGAAAGTATGATATGACAATTTATTTCTGCCGCTTATATTTAATATGATATTTCACATAAAGTGTTATTATAATGTTTCTGAACAAGATGAAAAACTAAATTGCGGTCAATTAGGGAATGAGCGTGCCACTTGCGCTAGTCATGTACAGTAGAGTATGGTAGGTTAATAGGGAAGATCTATGAGTCTCAACTGAAAGAATGCAGAATTAAAGTGAGCACTTTTATTCCAAACATCCAGTGTACCAAGTAAAATATGACATTATACATGCATGTATTTTTGTTTTGGAGGGAAAACCCTGTTGAAAGAAAATCACTCACATAAAGGGAAAATTCTCACACACACACACGCACACACACACATACTCAAACACATTCACACTGCTCTTCAACTTCGAGCAGAACAAGGGGCATCCCCCAAGCCTAAATCACAGCCACGAGGTCCGACAGTGCTCTCAAAACTCCTGTCATAAGACCACAAAGGCCGGACCACCTGGTCGGCCATTCCAGGAGCCTCAACCAATCATCGGCTATCACTGTGTGCTTGATCTTAGCCAAAAGGCAGAGAAGCGACCCTACGCGTGTAGATATCCTGTAGATGGGATCTGGAGATTCTCATAACCAGGCCGTAGTTCTAGGGCACTGGCATGGCCGTGTGAGTACACTGCAGTGACAGGGAGCTGTCTCCTCGACGTCTCTCTGAAGAGAACAGCAGAGGGTTTCCCAGCCTGTAGCACAGCTTCCCTGCCCTCTCAGCCTGCGACCGTAACTGTGAGGCAGAACAGGGATGGCATCTCGCATTAAAGGGGAAAAGTTTAGATGTGTTTCGGATCGTTCGCAATGATCTCGGCGGGCAGGGCAGATGATCAAATATGTTGTGATGGTGAGGGGTGTAGGTTGGGGGGTTGGGGGGTGGGGGGTGGGGGGTTAATGCAGCCACTGGAAGGGTGTAGCTCACAGCTATCTCCTCCCCTTCAGACCTCCCTCCATCACGGGGAAGACAGTTGGGGCTTCTGTACTGGAAGACTGAAATGCAGCCCAGCAGAAGACAGTTTGATGTTAATACCTCAGTAAAGGACTGTTAAAGAGGGGATTAAACAGACAGCGGCCCTCAAACCGTCTCTTGCTTCAGACCGCGGTCTATTTCTTACATGTTTATTATTGTAAATCAGTCATTTTTAAAGGCGCGTGTGATTGTATGTGCACTGTTCTGTTTTTTGAACATGGATTAAATTGATATTTGTCCTTAACATTGTCTTCATAACAAATAATAATAATTTGTTATTTAGCTAACGCTTTTATCCATGCGAGTTACAGTTGATTAGGCTAAGCCGGGGACAATCCCCCCTACGTTAAGGGCCTTGCTCAAGGGCTCAGCAGGATCTTATTGTGAGAATCACCAACCTTCCAGGTCCCAACTATGTACCTTAGCCACAAGGCTACAGGCTACACAAAAATTCTAAATATTTATTTGGTTATTTCACAAAATAATTGAAGTAATAGTTTCATTTTCATTGCAAGCATTTGGTATTAATATGAACAGCCACCGATCTTATCTTACCAAGCTGTGATTTGTGATTATTGAACTTAAGACCAAAGTTTTTGTAAAGATGAATACAATTACTATTTCATTAAACTGTGAGTCAAATTCAATTACACATTTTGGTTTAATTCAGGCTGGCAGCAGTATTTCATTGATATGCAGGCGATTGGCATTGAATTATTGAGGCCATGTCAGTTTGGCAAAGGTAAAAAAGAAGTATGGACTTGTATAAAATAAAATAAAATGAATGAGGGGCCATTCTCAAAGGTTCACTGTCACCACTGTGTGGGCAGACAGATCCTCTGTCGGACAGACAATGTGCCTGAGCTCTCGACACAGCGAGGCGGTGTGGCTTTGTGTTGTGTTTTATTGTTTTTAAGAGATATCAGTTGTGTCTGAAAGGCCTCCTTTTACACACATTCACCAGCAGCTCTCCCTTATCTTCCCTCCAGGACCCGCGTTCCCGCCAAAAGTCCCCGCCGCGGGGTTCCCCTGCCACGAAAGGCACGTCCCCCCGGGTTCTGCTGGCATGTTTCTCGGGGCGTCTGGACAATGGACGCCTCGGTGATGGACCGTCTCGGGGCCTGGCAGCTTGCTGGGTCCTGTCGCCAAAAACGCTGGCACGGCCTTCTCTGAGCGCTTCTCCCCCTGCGAGAAATGTGAACAACAACGGCCTAAAAATGGTCATTGCCACAAAATAACACTGTGATAGGTGGTGGTATTGCAGGAATTTGCAGGAATTCAAGTAAAGACTAGCAGTTGTCCCTGGGTGCGTCTTCCGTTTCATTTCTTCAAATCTGGGTGACACAGGCCTTAGTGCCAGGCCACATGCTGTTAAACTACGTCACTCCCTCTTCAAGAAGTTCATTCAAGTGAAATAAATGGTGAGAACAATTTTATTTCAAATATTTCAGGAAGATAATTCTTACCCAAGAACAATGAATGAATATTCTGCATAATTATATATACTGTAAGCTTTTTAAATCCTTTCAGGATCCTTTAAACTCGATATAATACAGTATGCCTTTGTTTGTCTTACCTGGTGCAAAGATGTGATAATGATTCTCCAGGAGTTTTATTGTTTCTGCACCTACCCAAATATCCTACCATCACCCCCCCCCCCAACCCACCACACCTTTCCAACAGTATCTTTATGTACTTACCCCTTGAGAGCCAAAACACACAGCCTATCAACATCATAAAACACATACAAAAACAAATGAGGTAATTGAAGGAATTCACGGGCAGTCAAATCGCTTTAGCCGGAACATAAGGCGAGCTGTTAACTCAGCCTTCATTACTCAGGGTCTGTATATTATTTCCACTGCCCCTCATTAAGAACCATATTGACCACTGGGAGCACTTGATTGAGTCCCTCCTAATATGGTTTGCTCGCAACGCCAGTTGAAGGTCGAGTAGAGCGCTGCAGACTTATTTCCGTGGGCTGTTTGGATCGTGAATATGAAACGTATGCAAAACTGGACTTAACAACGATTAAAAACAACCATGAACATGAAGGAAATCCTTGTTGCTTTGTTTTATTCATCTGTTCCTGCCACCCCCTTTGTATTAGCAGTGAATGTAATGAATGCTTGCTGTTCCCTCTCATTGCTGTTTGTATTCCGTATCCTAAGCTTGAGAGTAGATGAAATTTTAATGACTGTAACTTCCAATTTATGGAAGATGGGTGCAGATAAATATTATCGATCTTGCTATCCATTGATCAATATCTATCTATCAATATTTATTTATTGATTTATTTTTTATTTATCATCAATTGTGGTGCAGGTAATGAATCTCCAGGAGTTTTATTATTTCTGCGCCTACACCAATATCCTACCATCAGCCCCCCCCCCAACCCACCACACTTTTCCAACAGGCTGCTTTTGCCAAACACATACTGTATTTTGATCATAAAATTATTTTAAATGTGTGTGTAAAATTGTTTAGAAATACATGACAGATTCTTTTTAAACTATGGCCTTTAAATATTGTTACAAAACAGAACCAGTTATTAATCGGACTATTGACAAAGTTTGGACATTGATTTTCTGTCTCTGGCGGTTAAGTCTGGCAATGTTGTCTAAAAAGGGTATCAATCCCTGTTTTACAAAGGCTTGCTCATCAATAGCCAGTGTTCACAGAATTTCTCTTAGATTGAATTTATTTGCCTTTGAAGTTTGAGTCATTTGCATTTATGGCCAGTCATAACCTTTCTTTCATATTGATCTCAGCTATCAGTGACATCCTGGGTTTCTACCATTTTTGCCTAGCTCGAGGATTGTCACTTCCTCCAAAGTCATAACCTGATAGAATTAGACACAATTTTCCCCAGTAGCTGAGCTTAGCAGATTGTAGAGTCTAATACCACATTTGCCTCTGTGCAATTTGAATCAATATAAGCTTGTTTTACACATGCTTTAAGTAGCAGAAACCCTGAGTCTTTCCGAGGGGCTGATTTGCACAGTACTGGCTCTTTTCTCTGGACGTTTGCCTAAACGAGGACGGGCTCTAAAAATCTCAAACTGCAAGCAAATATCCATCACCACTAGACCTCCGGCCCATACCTGGCCTGATTAATATGGCTGACCTTTGCCAAAAAACAGATTAATAAATCCATGAATAAAATCAAATTTGTCCAAGCCAGCAACATTTGTTACTTGCCCAAGTCATTTTCATAAAGTCAATGTGAGCATAATGCTTGTGCCTCAGTGACCATTGCCAGCTTTAAAGCCCATTTACACAATAAAAGCTTTCATGGCCTAAAAGAGCCAGAACATGATTGGAATGGCTATTACCAAGCTTCCTCTCACAAAAGAAAATTAAACAATGCTTTCATTAAGCTGATATACACTAAAAGAGGTTATGACCAAGACCTTAATGATAATGTACATATCTATATGGACTTTGGCACAAATTTTCCAAGCGTATGCAAAACCGAGGTATGAACTTTGTGTACATACCTAGCCATGTAATTTGGCCATCTATGCCAGCCTTAATCCCTTAGCTAATTTACATACTTATGTACACATTGGCTATAGCATTAAAGTGAATTAATTTCCCATTTTAATTTGTAAATATTTTATGTCTGAACCTATTAGAATAACATTTTTAATATGCAGTGCAATTATCCCTTTAAAATGTTATATTAATAAGTTATTAGTATAAGATTACACTAATAACTTATTATAGGATGGTAACTGAAAAACAGTAGTAATTATCATTACAATTTTATGAGATGAGAAAAAAGAAGTTGGTCAAAGCTTTGGGCTTAGAGCTGAGATTTGATCTTCTGAGTGAATGTTTATTAAACTTTCCCCTCCAACACTCCATTCATTCATTCATCCTTTCGACCTTTCTTAAATGAATCCATTCATGATGAAATAATAATAAATCATATTTTTTAACAAATTATTTTTTTTGGTATTAATAGAGGAGGTTAGTGGTGTACTGAATGCAATGGCATGCTTGCTGTAGTTTAGCTAATGCTATATTTTGAAAATATAAAAATAAAAAAGGATGTTACACAATATGCTTGTATTACAGAAAAAAAAAATCATGAATTTCAATGAGTGCTGAATACTATATGTATCAAAAATACATTAACGTTTTTAGTTTCATGAGTTTTTATTGTGAAGCTGAGCTCCTACTTAAAGCTCAAATGGCAAACAATATTGTTCTCAATATCAGAGTTATTATGGAACGGTACACTTCAACAGGTGCATTTGTAAGCTATATCCTTTCTAATACACTGTATGAAGTCACCTTGGCAAAAATCTGTCATGGTAATGTCTTTGAAATCTTACTGATGCTATAAAAAAAAGATCAGCAACAGAATTTATTTAATGTAATAACAAGCATACCGATTCTTATCAGGGCATAAACTCATAAAAAATCAGCAACCAGTTGTTTTGTTTGCGATATTTCTTTCTGTCTCATAAACTGCATATCAATATACATCCACTTTACATCTCCAGCTAAGTGAAATTGTAATGGAAAGAGAATCAATCTATTTATTACCCAACAATGACCACCCTGCTACTGTCAATGATTTTTTAACACATCACTGGTCATTTTGATTTTAATATATAATTTAAAATGTAGCCATGTATTCTTTGCTTTGTTAACCTATAAATTAATGTTGTAAACTATTTTTTTTCCAGCTGTCAGTTTCAGATATTATTTTCTCCCCTGATGTACATAGGCCTGATTTAACCTTTTAATGGTGAAAAATACCAGACACCACACGCATCGAGAACATCCATATCAAACTATTAAATAATGTTAGAAATCAGGCGGTTCATTTGTAGAGGACATCTGCTGTTTACACACAAGTTTCATTATCCATTAGTACCACAGAAAGCTCACCACCGGGCAATGCTTTGCATAGGAACGGAATCCACAACCGCACGATTCTGTGGCTAGGCTAAAGTGCAGCTACTGTTCTCCTGCCTTGCTCGAGTCTACGGACCATCAGGAAGAGACACACCTTAGGTTGTCAGCACACGCGTGCTGGACTGGAGGGCCGAACGGCGACGGTGGCTGTAATTTGCTGGGGTCCCTCACGCCTGATTTTGCGAGGAGACTCCATTAAAGTCCTAATAACGCCCCCGACGGCATGTGTGCGGGCGCTGAGGCTGAGAGGGTTGTTGATGGCCTTCCTCTGAGTCCCATCAGAGCGGGACAGGTTGTTGCCTATGGCGACCGACAACCTGATCAAAGGGGGGAGCTAGGGGAAGGGGGGGGGGGGGCTCCTAAATGTTCATTAGTAAGCCCTGTGTCTTGGCCCAAATTGATTACTCATTCTAAAAACACTATAAAGTAAGACTGGAGGAGTGATTTAGAGCTGAATTTATAAGTGATCACATGCTTCTGCATATTTGTCTGCACTTAGCCTACGCTAGATGTGAATTGACAATAGGCCTAAATAGAATGATCTGCTTAACAGCCTGGGTCACATTTCAGTATCGCTTGCGTTTATGTGTTAATTATACATGTTATGCAGAGTGTGAGTGCATGCAGTAATGCTTATGTGTGGAACAGGCCATTCTCTTGTACTCCCGTGAACTCCATTGTTGTTGATTTGCATTATTTATTGGTCGGCCATTTTCTGAAATATTCCCGTTTTATTTACGGATTTGGGCTGCATCGCAAAACGGCTCAGTGACATAAATTTCAGTGGCGGTGCTCGCAAATGCCCTGGCCTTGTGGCCTCCCGTACCATTGGCCCGCTTGATGTAAGTGACAGGGGCTGGTAGCGTGGATGTGTGTGTGGTGTGGAGAGCTGGCCTGACGCACGGGCCTCGCTCAGACCGGGAAGTGTGACAGACGTCCCCTCACGTGTGAGTGAAAACCCAAAACATCACAAGCATCCGCACACGCCACCGGTAATCGATTCGTTCCGAAACCCGTCCGCTCCTGTGAAGATTCCACCCTAAACATATTAAAAGCAAAGGAGGAATTACAGATAATGGACACGACTCAGCAGCTAAAGGCCTCTGCACCACTTCTGTTGTTCGCTGTTCATTTGATTTGTGACTGTCATCCCTCGTATACCCCACCTCGCATTCGCTGCGCTTTTGTTCATGGCTGGCTACTGTGTTGCGTGTTTAAGTCTCCGAATCTTTACAATTCCTTTGCTCCTTTTCTTACTTCGCTGCACAAAGATCCCATGCTTCTTGTCTATGGCTTCTACCCTTAGGTTTAGTATTAGCAGCAGCATTGTACGATGCCTCAGGAATGTTAATTCATTGTCCGGAGGAATCACATCTCCTTGTTTGTTTAAGTTAATTCAGGATTTTGGGCTCAGCGCGGGCGGGATCTGCAAACAGTTCAATTAAACACGGCAATTAATTTAGTCGCATTTGTCAGTATGCTCAGGCTACAATTATCACTATTAATGCAATCTTGTCACATGCCACCCCAGCGCAAACTACGCTTCCAAACTATTCCAGTGATTCTTATCACAGAAAATACTTCTAATGAGCCCTGAAGCACCCTCCGCCACGCACCGCACCCCAAATTCAGCTGTGACAGGGACTGACCCCAGGGGTTTAGAAAGTGAATTAATCTTGCTATAAGAGAACTGTCAATAAAAGTCAGGTCATTAATATTTGTGGGTTGTTAGTTTGTCAAACACGTTATACGTCAATTTCTGATACTGTACATACATGGCTCACACTCGTCTAGTTCACAGTTCATTTCCATCTAAAATGTCATCAATGTAATTTCAGAATGGTATATCGCTGTCGGTCAGATTATGAGGTTAACTAAGCAGTTTTTCTCTCTCTCTCTAATCACAGAGGCCTGGTTTGCTCAGGGATACACATGCATATTTAGAATGAAGCTCATCGTTCTAAGGTGCGTGTAGTATTCTGTGTTGTGTGTGTGTGTGTGTGTGTGTGCGTGTGTGTGCGTATGTACAGAAAGCTCATCGCAAATAACGCTGTTTCATTCTTGATAACAAGGCTGATGTACAGAACATCCTGAGGCAGTTGAGAGCACTCTCCTCATAGCCGTCGTATATTAAATATATATTCACATTGTCACCAAGCTATAAAGTTCGTTTTATTATTGCATAATATGGATCGCTAGTGGATGTAGGCTCAGCAGTAAGAATATCCCACTTCAAATATTTATGTTAACTTCTGTCCTGTTTGCCTGTTACCGACTTCATTCAGCGAATAAAAGAAAGACACAACTATCATGAAAGCAAAAAGTTTATTCATGGTTTGAAACTACACATATCTACCACAAGGAAGACTTCTCAGTCCAGGGTGTAGTCTGGTTAGAAAGTAACACGAAACATTTTTTTTTTAATACATTAGAATCACTGCCACAAATAATCTTTTCATGACCTTATCAGTTTCAGAATCACATACAATACAAAAAAGAGAGAGAAAGGGGCCACCCTGTCACACAGGGTGTGAAATGTACAGTTCTGAATACTGAAAACCTCTATGCATTACAGCTATTTTAATTATGATTTTTTTTGCATGGATTAGTAACAAGATGAGCAACATTCAAAATGTTCTTCCATATTTACAACAGTTTTACTGTTTGGTGTTAATTTACGACCAACGATTTCCCTGTCCCTTTCCCACAACCCACCCACACACGCACGGTTTATCATCGTCATTATTTATTTTTTTATTGTATTTTTTTACTTTTTAAAAATTGCAACAAAGCAACTTCATTTTCTTAAAAGATTAAAATATACATTAGATTACATGAGGGGAAACAAAGTGTTTATTACAAGATGCAATCAAATTAACTAAATAAAAATACAAAATGAAAAAAGACGAAAAAATGGTAGTGATATTGTTTAGAGGTAGTAAGTGAGCACTCTAAGCTATAGAACATGTTGAAATTCTATTGGTTTCTATGAGTTCGCATGAGGTAATAAAGCTGTGTTTTGATTGGTGGGATGTATATATACTCTTAAGCTACATTATATACATTATGCTTTGTGTGATTGGTGTCTTTAGTTGCTGAGAGAGTACCATAACTGGTTGGTTTTACTGTAAGACCCATTATTTCCATCATTTCCAAGAATGGGTTAGACATTTAATATGACTTCCAAGTAAAAAAGAAAAAGTTACAAATATTGGTAAATGGTCATCTTTTACTTACTTATGCAAGAAATGGTGTCAGGACCTGTCACTTTTAAAAAGCATTTCCCAAGAATGGAATGCACAGTTGGCTAATTTACACATCTAATTCAGTGCCACAGCAAAGATTTCTCAAACATTGCAAATTGTTGGGTTGTAAGGCGAAAACGTAATCAAAAATGAATTCCCCAAGCTGCCAGAAATTGTAACCTTTAGCCCTGTTAAACACACAAATTAGCACAGAAGTGTCAGAAATCACTCTGCGCTTTCTGAACTTGTAATGCAAATGTTGCTTTTCGAATAGGCTATAGAGCATATAACTATGAAAAATGGACCAATAGAAAAACACAATATGCGAAATGGTCACTAATGGTGTGCTATGCAGTTCCCAAATCATATTGATTCAGAGTAATAACACTTCATTCCTAAAGCAAGTTATGATTGAGGCAGTTTTAAGCCTCACTGGGACCTCCTGTGTTTTTCAAATCAAAGGGAACAAGGGTCTTTCTAGAGTGGAGTGAAGAAGACTGCAAAATAGATCGTAAAAATGTAAGAAATGAACAGATTTTAAAAATCTGAGGAGGCAACAACTCTGAGAGTGTAGCCTGATTTGGGTTTCTGACACTTGCTTGGCTTGTAAGGTCCGCAAGAATTCAACCCATCATTCCCAAACAACCTTTGGGCAGGCATTTTTTCATCAAAATGATATTAATACTTTATACACTATACGGATGCATATCTATTAAGAAAAGAAAAGCTCTTCCGGGAGGGAAAAAAAAGAAATCCAGTTGAAACGTGTAGGTGTAGGTTGATGGACTTCTCTGATTTTGCCCAAGAAAAATTCAAATACTTTTTTTTCCCCAGGAGTCCAAGATGGTGTGAATGTCACTCAGGAGCAGGGGGGGCAGGGTTCCCCGTAAGATGCCGGCGAATGATTGGTTTTCAGAAAGAGTTTGTTCATGGTCAGGCTCTCTGATTGGTCAGTCTGTGTGAATCTGGGGCTCTGCAGCTGGGGAAGGGACGCGTCAGTGTCATCAGTTAGAGGTATCGGAGTGTACACTTCCCGGACCTTCTGTTGGGGAAATAACAGAAGATGGAGTGGTTGCGTCTTGCCATCCCCCATTAGCCTAGCGAAAGGAAGGAGAGAGAGAGAGAGAGAAAAGAGAAGTAAATGACTGCCGCTCTATTAAGGAATGCTCGTATTCTGCATTTGTACACATGCCAATATCCGCAACAGGCCGTAATGTAGTGTAATAAAATCATTTTAATTAATACGCACATTCAAACGGCCGCAGAAATGAAAATGAAACAGTTAAAGTATTTTGCTCATACGCATATATTTGGGCCTTATTGCCTGTGTCTCTGAAAGACAGCTTCCCTTTGTCACTAACGCAGTACAAAATGCAAGGCTTTTACCATAAAACACTCTCACGCATAATGTAAGACAAATAAAACACACAACATAAAACACACAGAAGAAAATCAGCTAGCACACGATGGGAGAGATGATGGGTGCGACATTTCTGAAAACAATAAGCCAAGATTTAAAAAAGTTAATCTCCTACCCACCCCTGGTATGCGGGTGTGTGTCTACGAGCACACGGCCCTGTCCGTATTAACACGTTAAAAAAATAAATAACAAAAGAGCGTTTCTCCTGATACAGTATCCAGCCTGCCGACGGGCAGTCTTTGCATTACACTTGCATCAGCAACAAGAGACTCTCAGAAACAAATTTGCCTTATGTCCCGGCCAATGGAAGCAATTGCTGAAATCAATGTCTAATCAGATTTCTGCAGTGGCAGACAGCTTGTCGCTACATATTTTTTTGTCAGTCAGGAAGAGGGAAGGCGCGGGGCCGCTGAGGTGGGGGAGGCTGAGTGGAAGTGACGGCGGGGCCCTTTCCCAGAGACAGCCCGAGCAGGGCCGAGCATGCAGGCTCGCAGCGGGGCCCTTTCCCAGAGACAGCCCAGCAGGGCCGAGCGTGTAGGCCCACTCGCTCGCTCACGGCGGGGACTAGCCTTTCCCTTCCCCACACGGCCGTGATGACCCACACACACACACATACACATACAGGCTCACATACACACACACACACATATACACACACACACATACACACACACACACAAACACACCTACCAGTGCACACACGCACCTCTTCGTCCGCACGCACAGAACCAACAGCCCACAAACATGCGTGCAAAAAACCGCCCAAAAGGTTAGCGTATGCTAATTTATTTATGATGCGTTTCATTTTCAAAACAATCCGTCTGCATTACTGTAAACTGGAAGCTATAGCGCTCGTGCTGGCTCGTTGGCGGAATTAGTATTTCGCTGATTTAAGAGTTCCTGGAATAGGTCAATAAATAGATTAATCTGGTTTCCTTGGCCGCAGTGTATGTCTGCTGAATTGAAATAAGAGTATTCTGTGGAAGACTCCCTAACTGCCCCTAAAATTCACCTTACAAATTCTGCTTCGCTGTGTTTTTTTTTATATTAAAATTTCTTCATTCTAATTCCCTCCTCTTCCAGATATAGCAAACAGCAATCACAAGCTGTTTTGGAAATTAGTGTTTCTTTATTCTGGGAGTTCTTATGTTCCTGGAGCCCAGCGATGAACTGTGGCTTGGCCTAAAAATGCAGAAGAACGTGTGAGAACGTATGAGAACGTGTGAAAGACTTCACTTCGGGCTGCTAAAGGTTGGCGTGCCGTCTCAAGAGCTTCAGGCGAGACGACACTCGGCAGAAAACCAAAATGACACCTTACAGTGTGTTCGCTAATGACTTCCTCTGTCAGTTTGCTTTCTTGTATCGCTGTTTGTTGGTTTGCATTGTCAGGGAAATAATACAGATCTGTCACTCAAAAAAAAAAACCACATCGTCAGTTCATCACTCATATTGCCATGAGGAAAGCAGTTATCGGGGGCACACTGACTCAAATCGCCAAAGCGGGAATGTTTCCCACTCAACTTGAGCTTAGTTGAAGAAAAAAAATTGTTTTGGTTAATACTGTACTGCAGGCATTTCTCAAATATGAGAAATATAGGTAACACAATATTTTACAGCCTGTTAATTACATAGTACTTGTACATACCAGGTACTTGGTATGTAACTATTTTGATTTCAGTGGTTAGTAGTGTGAAAAGGGATGTAAAAGGTATTTACATAGTACTCACACATGATACTTACTGACTTTGTTTCATAGTACCTACCACGGAGATCAAAGTACTTACCTATAAAATACACAAGTAGCTGTGTACTACTTACCCAGTAAGTACTATGTAATAAACAGGCTGTAAAATAAAGTGTTACCAATATATATCCAAAAACAAGATAGGAAGTTCAGTGATACCAGAGCAAGGTTCACTGCAAAAAAGGTCTGGACAAGCGTTTTAGACTTGTATCGACACTTTCAGTTTTTTCTCTCAAGCAGAAAATATTTCTAAGTTTTTGCTTGACAAGTGAAATTGAGTTGAAAAAGTTGAACGAAGTAAAAATACGTGAAATCTTGACCTGATTGCCAATCTTTTAGCAAAAAAATGTTTTTTAAGTCTGAATATAAGATTACATTTATAATTAATTAATTAAATAATTTTTTCAATATTTTGGAGATTACTTACATTTCAATGGTAAAAAGGGCAGAAATGTCAATGTCAGTCCTGAGCATTTCAGCCATCTATGGAACATCTGCTGCAGGGGGACTGGATTCTTTTTGTGGTGGGTACACTGAAATTCCGCTCAAATTACGCTCAAATTACGCTCAAATTTCCAAAGACGTACCAGTAATTTTAACGTATCTACAGAATCAGAATAACGGGCAGAGGTATCTCGCTTTCTGGAACCTAGTCATCTACCCACCACTGAAATTATCGATTGATGAAATGCAGGAACTGCCCGTCTCAGTGATGTGGATCATAATAAAAACAGATCTGCCTCTGGTGTTACGATTGGGCCACAGTAATACTGCCTGGAATACAGTGACTCTCAAAAAAGTCTGCTGCGTTAGCCCGGTCACTTGAGACCGATTGAAACCCAATTGCTCCCGGTAGAATTTCCTAAATTGCATGCGCAATAAAATACATTGTAACATCAACCCATAAATTGGGTGTACAGGCCCTTTAATGATGTACGGCCTAGAAATACGACAGAACCTACTGGGGTTTATAATTATCACAGAATGGGGGGGGGGGGGGGGGACGACGACGACTGCCATTCCCTTCATTTGTATTTTTTGAAAAAGCAAGACAATGAAATATGGCAGAAATTTTCAGAACACACGTTCATAAAAACAATTCTAATAATCAATGGAATGCAAATAAGATAATAACACAGAATAAAAACTCATTTTTATTCGGTGTGCCCTGCCAACTCCCATTATAAAATATTAAATATCCCTGAAGAAGAGCTGTGTGCTGTGAGTGAAAACAGATAAAAGGGAAGCCGTGTAAAGCCTTCAAGTCGCTACCGTCCTTTTCATTGCCACATAAAGACTACAAATGCCAATATTTCTCTCTCTCTGATATTGCTGAAGGAAAGATGTCAGCAACCGTTTCTCTCCGTCTCTCTCTCTCTCTCTCTCTTTCTCTCCCCTCCTTTCCTTCTCCCTTTCTCTCTCTTCAAATAAATTAATCTTTACTCTCTCTGGTGGTTTCAGATTGTACACTGTATTACAAAAAAAGAGAAAAAAACTCCTTATCAACCCTCATCAGGGAAGATGGAATTCATGTCTGCGAAAAGGCTGCAGGCAATCCCAGATTCATATTTTATCATGTTGATAAGGATACGGCAAATTCTCTGAAGCATTTCAAAACAGTTAAATGAAAACGTAGATACACAAATAAAAGGCTTTTCATGCCTATTTGCTATAGGTTACGATGTTATTAAATGTTTATAGAAGCAATGGGGGAGGAGGAGGGGGCTAGATGACTGACGTTTATAAAAAAAAATCTGCTTCTTCTCGTACACTTGGTTCTTTCTCGCCCTGTGTGTGTGTGCGTACGTGTATGTATCTGTGTGTGTGTGTGTGTGTGTGTGTGTGTGACCGGGCGTATATGTGTGTGGATATTAAACAATGCTTTTATATCCACATTAGCAATGGCTCCCACTTCTCCTGCCGTCCCTAATCTTCCCTGTGGTATATTCTGCTCTCTGTACACGGGGAGGCTGCTGCCCCCATGACATAAACGTTCAGACTGACAGGGCTACACAAGACCATGCTTTCTCATCGTCACCGTCTTTCAACCACTGCCTTCGCTTCTGTTTTTTAAACGCGGGTGCGACTTTAAACATTCTAGGCAATAGTAAAAAAAAAGAAAAAAAGCATAAAACCATGGATGATAGCAAGCATACTACGACTACTACTACTAATACGACTGCCACTACTGCTACTACTACTGTTGCTGCTGCTACTACTAATAATAATCATCATCATCATCATCTTCCATGTATTAAATAATTGATTGATTTAATATTGATTATATAATCAGAATCAGTCATACTTATCATCATCATCACTGTCATCATCATCACCATTCATATCATCACCATCACAACCATCATCGTTATCTGTGTGACTTACGTTCAAGCCGTGTGGACTGTACAGAGAGTTTCCCCCCAAGCCATCACTGTATCCTGCCGTCTGATTGATAACATGACGCAGGGTATCCACCTGCATTCAAGGAGAGAGAGAGAAAGAGAGAGAGAGGGAAAGGGAGGGAGGGGGATGGTCAAGCCTGTCAAGTTCTAGTATCTCTGGCCCCCTCCTAAACAAATGCAGACCCCCCTACAGACACCACCCCTCACCCCCCAACCACCACCCCCCTCACACACAGAACACAAGGATGGGACACAGCCAAGTGACACACCAACAAGCTGACCGGTGGAATGTGGACCTCTGATGGACTCCTGGTTGCTTTCAGAGAGTTTGCACTGAGCTTCCTCTTTTAATTACTTCCAGGTGATGCAGGAGACGCAGACTCTCGAGCGGCCAATCACACGGCTCAGTGTATCTTCCCTTTTCCCCTCTACCAGTCACCCTTGACACTTTTGTTGTGAGGTGCATCACTAACTTCTTAAATGTCCAGTAATACCATATGTATACATGCGCTCATACACGCATGTGTGCACGCACTCATATGCACACACACACAGAGACAGGCTCACACATACACACACACACGCACACACACACAAGCATACTGTACATACATATGACCACACTGCACTGATCTGAAGAGCAACAGTACGACCCAAATCTGCTTGAGCAAGAACGAAATGAGGAAGCGTGTGAACAAACGCCCACCCCCTGGTCTAACACTCTCACTCATACAGTACATGTTCCTCCGTAAAATCCAAGCCTTTCTCCCTCATAACAGTCCTGTGGACCACTCCTTCTCCACAAACACAAACGCTGCGCGTCTCGTATGCTGGGCGCCCCTCCCTGAGCGTGAGATGACCGCGAAACAGAGGAGGGAGGGGTGGAGTGAAAGAGACAGCAGGCACAAAGCACGAGGGCTGCAAGATATATCGTATATTTATCGCATCGTCATCGAGATATGAGCATGCAAGATAAACACATTGCAAAAGACTGTGTACAGCGATTAATAGTATTTATTCAAATGATGTTCTGTTAAATTGATTGGCTGTTCATGTGCAATTTGTTCAATAAAAGCATGTTGGAAATGATTAAATAATAATTTTTTTCTTTATTAGGTGGGCATAGGCTATTCATTGCCTGGGGTTTATGTTAGCAGTGTACCTAAAGCAGAAAGACTGTGCACACTTCAATATTGTTTATCTATTGAAGTCATATGGTCACTGCAATATTCCACAACGTTATGGCATGTGGCGTGTTTTCATCATATCGTGCAGCCCCACAAAGCAGTCACGATGGATGGAGGACGATGACGAGGGGGAAACGACGGAAACGTCGAAGGAAGTCGCACACACCCAGTCCCATCCCCAGAGCTCAAGTCAGAGCCAAAGGCATTCACAACAAATCCACTTGAGTCAGAACGTTATGCTTTTTTTCTTCCGATAATGAGATTCAAAATGGCGGTAAGCTAAAGATTTCTCTCGAGTTAAATCGTCGTTCTGAAATGAACGGGATGTAAATCTGATTTCAGCCGTTTCTTTTTATATTTAAGGGCATCGCAAATAGGAAGATTTAAAGGCTTACAGGGAGGAAGGGAGGAAGGGCGGGGCAATTTGGGGTAGACCACGATTATCCATCCATAGCCAATGAGAGTCACCCAGAACAAAAAAGCAGGGGAAGCAGTGAGGGGAGCGAGCCAATCAGGACAAGGAAAGTATGATCCAAGAAAAATTTGGTTGGCTGTAAATACAGGGGTGCCATTTGTCTCTGGGCTACGTGGCTGACAGCTCAGCAATGGCAAGGCATGGAGGGGGGTCTCTCTCTCTCCTGTCACACAGGTCTGTGTACCTGTTTAGTATCTCCTACCTGAGACTGCACATTGGCTCCAACTTGTGCCCCTTGGTAAGAATCCCCATTCAGATTCTGCATGCTCATGAACATGTCCCCAGAGTTTGGGAGGTTAAAAGAACTTGAGGAACCTAGAAAGGAAAGAGGTAAGTCGCTGAATAACGGGAGAGACATGCACGCACGCACGCACATGCCACCCACCACCCCAAAATAAAGCCCTTACGGAAAGCAACCAAAGGTGTGGGGACAGCAGGGGTGAACAAAAACATAGAGGGATGTACAGTAGGGGGGAAAAAGCCAGGGCAGAAAAGAGAGGATCATGGGTAATAACTGCCACGGTGAGGGAGGATGCAGAGGACCTCCAACAAAAAAGGAAAGGCAACAGAAGAACTACATGACCAAAAAAAACAAATAAACGAACAAAACAACAGAGCCAATATCTGACTGCCCAAGCTCAAGCTTCCAAGGGTTGTACATGTCCTCTCTCGCTTTCTCAGTCTTTCTCTCTCTCACTCTCTCTTTGTCACTCTTTCTCTCTCACTCTCTCTCTCTCTTTGTGACTCTTTCTCTCTTACTCTATCTCTCACTCTTTCTCTCTCACTCTCTTTCTCACACTTTCTCACTCTCTCTCTCTTGCTCTCTTTCTCTTTCTCTCTCTCTCTCTCTCTCTCTCTCTCATGTTACAGGTTGGTGGGGAAAATATATGTCAATGACAAGGACAGGAATAAGCTTATGAAAAGTCCAGTACCAGTGAACATGTTGGTTAAAAGAGTGTTTTTGCTCTCTGCGGAGTCCAGCTGAAACTCTTCATCTTTCATCTGGAATCCTGGACACAAGAAAACGGGACCACTTCAAATAGCTGACCACACTCCCCCTTCGGCCCGCCAAACTCAGCATAACATCACAGTCACTTCTTCCGCCTTGACTTTTCAGGCTTCCTCTCAGCTTCTCATTCACATTTTGATGCATTTTAGTCCTTACTTTAATTACGTCTCTCTTTTCCTCTGTGATGTATGCGGAGTCAAAGCTGCTCCTAGGGGTAAGTTTCAATCTGTCATGAGCAATATACACAACACCACGATGGGAATATGGCGTGACAAATTAGGAGTGTTATGGGGAAGAGCGAGGATGCTAACACGCTAACATGTTCCGTTTTGATTTGTCGCTCTTTTTTCCCCCCTTTTTTTCCACCAAAATAGACTTGGTTCTCGCTTCGCAGGCTCTTCATGCTGTTTTAAGCGTGAGTGTGCCTGTCTCGGCTGGCATCTACAGCCTCTGTGATAGGAAGAGTGTGGAGGGGGGGAACTCCCTTGGCTGGGAGCACTGTCAGTCAATCCTGCCAGTGTGCATGGTGCGTGTGACTGAGTGAGTCTGACTGTGAATGAGTGAGAGGGGTAGTGGAGTGGGTGGGTGGGTGCAGTGGTTGGTTGGTTGGGGGGGGGGTGTGTTTAGGGGGGTTTGCGTGTGCGGTGAAGCTCACCGGAGTTGGGCGTGGTCGGCGAGTTCGTCTGGCTGTTCTGCACCGCTGCTGCGGCCGCGTGGGCGGCTGTAACCGCCGTCTTGGCGGCGTAGAGGTTGGCTTCTTCCTGGAACTTTCCGATGTTCTTCTTGTACCGAATCCTCTTATTGCCGAACCAGTTGGACACCTGCGGGACAGGGAGGTGTGGGTGGGGTGGGGGGCAGGGGGGGTGGGGTAGAGGGAGGAGCAGAGGTGTCAAACGCGAAGCCAGGCAAAGAACTGTGCACTGAGAAGTGTGATTGCTTCAAGATGTCAAGTCTGGGTCCATCAAGTACACAATTCCCAACCTCCGCTGGTAATATCCGCTGGGTGCACGGACTAATTAAGCAATAATCAGGGACTGCTTGCGCGTTATTACGGATGCGAGCGTGACACGCTCTCTGTTTGTCTCCTGGCAGAGGCAATACACGGGGGGCGGCTCGTCTGCGACAATCCGCCCCTTCAAACTTTTCCTGAAGCCGCTGCGTCGCCGGAGCCCCGCGCTAACTACGCCGCTCCTCCGAAGCGAGCAGTGCCCCGGAATGCTCGGCGCTCCCAGTTTTCCGGGTTGCGGCGCAAATTCAACAGGAGCTGGCCTTGAGGGGCCTGGATCAGGGGCAGGGATAAGTACAGCAGAGAGGGGGTATTAATCACTGGGAATGTGGGGGTTTTCCACATTTCACAGGGATTTTGACAGGCGGAACCTCAATCCGAGCGCACGGTGTTAGCCCAGGGAGGGTGAGGTCTGAGCCGGAGACAGATTTTCAATTCGGCTTCCTGTTCCATGAGGTCAGGCAGCACCAAATACACCCCCCCCCCCCACACTGGCCTGGGGAATTTTAATATGCTATAATGTACAACAAATCTAAAGTCTTTCACTCTGCCCATTTCCACTTTGATATACATTACTTACACATTATAATTAGACACAATAGTACTAGATCAGTCTACAATACATAAAACACATAAAACAAAGAACATGTAATCAGAATACATCAGTGTTTCTAAAATTAGTAGTTGTAGTACTGTAACCCTTTATAAAATTGTGAGCACGATCAATTGTCATTTTATTTTTGGAAAACAGAATCACACCATGTACATTATATAAAGCACCTAATCAGCCAACAAGGCTTTAAACTGTATAATGTAATCCTCAGCAAAGCAAAATAAATACTAGCACTACTAATAATAATACAATGGATTTTGCTGGATATCACTGAAATACTCCCTTACCTAATATGGATAAGGGACACTGATAGAATGAGGAAATGCTTGCTCTGCAATTACAGTGGAATATTAAACAGATTACATTGTTGTTCTTGTTGTTGCCGCTTATTTCTTCCTTTGTAATAGCCCTATAAATTAGGGCGCCCCCACACACGGCGTGCCTCTCCCTCACATACCCCCCACCAACCCCAAACCCCCCCCCCCCCCACCCCACACCCCCGTCTGCCGGTGCCGGACCAGCCCGAGAGCGGCTGTCCCTAATGAAGGTTTATTTCACCTCCCTCCCTGCGCTTAAATTTTAATATCACGCCCCGGCCGGATGGAGGCGGCGGAAAGCGCGGATTCGCCGCGCCACCAGATCATTTTCTATTCCGCCAGACTCCGCTCTTCTAAATCTTTAATATCTGGGCAATTAAAATTAATGACCATTCAAGAGAAGCCACTGCTGGCTGTGTTTCCTTCACATCAGTTGTTTGATGGGTTTACCTAGAGGTTAAACTAACAAGCTGGGTTTAATTGGAAGCAATGAATGAGCTAGCCATCATCCGTTTTACTTAACCTTCTAACGGAGGCTTTTAGGGGCAGAAACTGTACATGCAATCCCCTTAAACAACAACACAAATAACAAAAAAAGACAAAACAAAACAAACACGGCACGGTGCAACAACCGCTTTTCTGGCGATCCCTCCCTTGCAGTATCAACACATAAAGAATGGCCCGGAAAGGCCTTGGCTAGCATGCCCCCAGAATGATCTCCGGGTCTCGTGGCACTGACGTTTATGAATTAGGATAGGCCGAACTCCGCAGTAGACGCAGCCTTGAGGCATTCGGATTAAAAGAAGGGAGAAAAGGAGGATGAAACGAGATAACTGAAAACGCGAATGAAAGAGCCTGATTAATACTGACTGCCGTCACACGTGGAAACAGAATTACATTTCTTTTTAGTTTCCGTTACAGAATTTGATCTGTCTAATAATCGTCAAATAAGACACTATTTTCAGCTCGCTCGGGGTGCGAATAAGTGAAAGGAACAGCTCCTGCGTTCTGGCTAGCGCTGTCCATGCCACGGTCACTGTCACGTGCAGGATATGGACGGAGCACGTAAGAACGGGAATCAATCCCATGCTCCTTTACTCTAAACACAGGCTTGCGGCACAAGGCAGCAGAGCCGAGTGTGCTGGAACAGATTGCATTTAATACTTTTAGAAAAACACAAAAAAACACAGTGACACATAACGAGAGCTTGTCCCGGTGATGGTTATTATAGAGACCCGGAGCAGCCCCACAGCGTTACAAAAATCTACTGGAGGAGCCAGGCTGCCAATAACGTCTGTAGGCCTCTCGGCCTCAGAACATGCCGGAAAGACCTGGAGTTACCATAAGGGCGGGGCTGTGATGGATCCTCACTCAAGCACCCCGAGACTTTTGAATGTGTCTTATTTGCATTGTGCAATAAAATAATAACACAGTTATTAAATAATTACATTATATGATTATTGCCGTTTCTGTTTATATTTTTATTACTTTATTATTTTGCTTTTATTATCATTGCTGAATTATCTTGCCTCTCTTATTGTTTGTTCTATAGTCATGGATGGTTTATCTGGGATTAATAGTTCAGCATATCACATTTTGAAATAAATACACTTTTCCGACGTGTTGCTTTCTCCTTTTCCTCTGTAGCAACAGCAGTTGTAAATGTCTCCATCTGAGGAAACGCATGCCATCCTCCTGTAATGCCATCCGCTGTCTCCTCATTAACACCCTACCCTTACATGCACACACACTTTAATTGTCAGCAATTATAATCATATCAGCCATACAGAACTCTACTCATTAATAAACAATCAAGAACTGTGTGTGAATATACTGTACAGTATGTACAGTACTGGCACATATGGAAACACGGCATTTATAAACAGAGTTTGACGATTGATGCAATATTGTTGGCATAATAAAGATACTGTAGTATGTAATGAATCCATTATATGCAACCTAAAAGAAAAGATAAGTGATAATCACTTCAACTTCCTATATGTATAAGTTCACACCAACATAATTGAGTAGTTTAATGTACTGTTGGAAATAATAATAATCAGCTAGAACACATCTCAGCTAGAACACATTTCTTTCAGTATTTTTCTTCATAAAATTATAATATTTGTGCAAAAAAGCAGTTTTTATATATATTGCATATTTTATATAAAATTACTGATGGTCACATAATGGCAAGATTGTTTCAAATGATGAATGACTCAGAGTACTAAACGTCTTCTTTCAGCACAGTTTCCATCCATGCATGAATTACATACAGCCATATACATACACAGTCCCCCCATTTTAGGGGACCAAAGGTATTTGGCCAAAATAATGTAATATTAAATAACGTTGTCATATTTAATATTTGGTATTTTACCTGGTGATGCTCTGCTAGACCTGCACTGTAGCCATCTTCAGTTCCTGTTTGTTTTGGGGGCTTTTTGGTCTTTTCACACTTCATGTTTAATCGGATTCAGAATGGGTGATTGACTTGGCCAGTCAAAAACATTAATCTTTTTGGCTCTCTTGGTTGCAATATATAGGTCATTGTCCTGCTGCAAGACAAAATGCCATCCAAAGGACTTTGAGGTATTTGGCTGAATCTGAGCAGATAAGATGTTTCTGTGTACTTCAGAATTCACCCTGTTGCTACAGTCAGTGGTCAATGAAGTTAACTGAGCCAGTTCCATGCCCAAGCCATAACACTAGCTCCACCATGTTTCACAGATGATGGGGGTGCTTTGGATCATCAGCAGTTCCTTCCTTTTCATCAAGTTATAGTAAACTCTATGTTGGCCATTCTGTTCTAACCAATGATTTGCAGGGAGTCCTCTTCCATCTTCTGTGGTCCAGGTAGTATGCTATTACTGAGCTCAATAGGGTATTCTTACTTCCTGACAATGTATCAAACAGTTGGTGTTGACACACCCACTGTTTTAGCAATGTCACTGATTGATGCTCATGATGGTCTGCTCTACTGGCATTGACACTTATTTGGTCCTCATTTTGTTAGCTTTCGCGTGCATGAGCAGTGTCCATTTTAACCTCATATTCAAACAACGAAACAACATAAAAAGTGTCGCCGTCCAAATTCTCATGCACTGCACACATATATTCCTTCACAACGTGTTTTTAATCTACATATACACAGGCACACATACACGGACGCATACACACACACACACATACACACACACACACTTGTATATACACTCTCCCATGTGGACATAAAATCACAGAAGTGTGAGTCAACCACTTCAAAAAAAAATCAACAGACCTCTCACACCCATATGTGTAACAGGCTAGGCTAACAGAGCCAAGACATAAATACCTGAAACATGCAATATGACTCTCCAAAAATATCTACAGGATATATAGATGTAATACATAGGATACAATAAAGGAGCAGTCTCAGAGACAGACCTTATACACAGGGGCCAGTGTACCATCAAAAAGCAGGTATTGATACATTATGGGAATGGGTCTTATTTTAAAGCTGACACGAGTCAATCTTTATTAGCACAAGGTGAACAAGGCCAAACAATGGCTGAGATCAATAGCATATTTCCCCATATAAAACGGACAAGTAATCTATCAATTTATATATACATGTCAAACTGCCAAAAGCTAAATGCAGAACGACAATGTAGGATGTAACTGTAACAAATAGGTTTTTTCATGTGTATTTGACCACTTACTGTACATACTGTGCATTGTGTTCGGATGGAGGGGGAGAGATGATAGATAGAAAACGATGAAAGAAGATGAAAGACGAATACAGACAGGAGACTACACAATGGTGACTGCAAACCGCACCCCAAGTGATTCTTATCTGGCTACACAACGCAAAAGTTCTCACGCAAAAACACACTGGCCCACTCACGATGCCCTAGTGCAGAGCGACCACTCTCCCTGCGCTAATCCCTCGCCTTACGGAACCTTCCGTCCGTGCAATCCACAGAAACCGTAGGGGCACAAGGCTCGAGACGGCGGTTCAAGCCACTCCGCTTCTACCGTGCATCAGACTCTTCACCCCGACCGGATGCAATACCAAACGGGCTGACCTGTGCGCCGGGGGGTGCCGGGGATGCATTGCTCCTTAAAAGAACCTGACACCAGGTCTGTTCCCCCCGCTTAATAATTCACCAGCGCTCCCTCCTCGAACCGGGTCAATAGACTTCTCCTGTCATTTAGCGAGCGGATGGATGTTCTCTCCCAGGTCTCAATACGGCTGGATTAATAATCTTCACTGCTGAGACCCCTTAATGAAACCTCAAACCTGGTCTTAATTATACTGACAAAGGTGCTTTCAGTGGGCCCGCCGCTAATATTATCAATAATAGAGTGGAATTCATTAATACTTCACACATTAACCCCGGGCATTGTTCCTCTAAATATATAATGAGTTGAAATATTGATAAGTGTCGTTCATTTGAGCGGGGCTCGTGATTGGAGCGGGGTTAGCCGCAAATAAGCAGCAGCCCGGGCTGAGCTTTGTAAGCAAAGCAGCCTGAGTCACGCTGACCACCCTCTCACCTTCAAAATGGGACATTATATTTTTTATGAACCCTGACACACAGACACACACACACCATTTGCAGAGGAGCGCATTACATACATACACAAAAATGGAAACAAGCACACCGTGCCCACAGCAGAAGCCGTTGTTTGGACATCGTGTGCACCGCGCACAAACACACACGCACACCGAAAACAACAACAGCTGCGTGTGAAGTAACGAGACGCCGTGGTGTATTTTCGTGAACAATTGTCTGATGAAGTGCAGTGATTTCATCAGTAACACCATTAGCTCCTTTCACATCACCCATGGTTGCAGCCACGCTGAAGGCTGGCCCGGGCCCCTCTCCCTGACACCTCATCGAGGGAATTATTTATTCTGCTCTACCCACAAACAAGTCATCCGCAATCCTGAGCTTAAACGGGCTTATCCTTACCCGACGGTAAACATTCTTATTCAGCTGCAATTTGTCTTATCTGCTCAAGCCGACCCATCAAATCAGGTGTAATGGTGTCATTCACAGGGCTATTTTGCCACTGTTGATTTCCTCATTTTTGAGAAACGCAAGAGGCACATTTGTCGTATACAGGCTCCGGCAACTGCAGCACCTATGGAAAAGCCTTTTCCAACGTGCCTTTTCCATACTGCACAAGCCAAGAACAGGCCTCAAAAAACCATTTGGTCAGTTGTTAACACATTGCGTACAGTATAAATGCATAACATCAGTATGCAAACATAAGAAAAATATCTGGCAAGCAAATAGAGGAAAGATTACATTGTTATTTACATAGAGTTATGGATCTGGGCTTTTAATCTGAACGTCGGAGGTTCAAATCCTAAGTAGGATACTACTGCTGAACCCCTGTGCTGTACTTAACCTTGAGCATTTCAGCAGATATAATATTTATTTACATACATTATCTACATGTAATTAATACATAGAGAATTAAGGACAATGCAAAAAAATGGGAATGGTATAATTCAGAAATGACTGAGAATAGTATAGGTACTATGCTCCTCATCATATTTGTCCAGTGCATTCCTCAGGTAATGTGTTATTACACTTTACACTGGTCTTCAATCCTGGTCCTGGAGAGCCACAGGGTGCTCTGGATTTTGTTGTTACTCAGCACTTGAGCACAGCAGTTGATCAGTTAAGGCAGGTCGATTACACAACAAACTCAGGTCACCTGGTTTCCTGGGTCTGAATTGATCGCTGATCTCAAGGTGAAAACAAAAACCAGCAGAATCTGTGGCCCGGACCAGGGCTACGTCTGAAATTGTAATTGTGCACTCGTGTTCTTATAAGCTTAATTTACAAGTGCACCGACAAGTCAACAACTTTTTTGTTTGTTTTTTGTTGAGATGCACTTGTACTATAACATCATTACTCTTCTGACCGTTATGATAAATGCATCCAGTGGAGGTTAAACTAGCAGCAGAGACTGACTTCTGAAGTGACAGTTGTTAGCTTGCAATATTATAGCAGAAAACCGTACTGTATAAAAAGGGAACAATGCATAGCAGTATGTATATTTTTAAGGTTAAGGTATATTAGTCATCACCAGTCAGTGATGTTAGCTAGCATATGTAGTTTAATGCCCTCATTATCTGCTGCATTGTGTTTTTAGCTAGACAGCTTATAGTTGATTGCATATTTAAAATTCCAATTCTTCTTTGCTGTCAGCTCTGAAAAAAGCATTGACTATTGGGAACAGGAAGTGTGCTTCGAAGCAGACTTCAATTTTCCGACCTCCCAAGTACAAGAAACTTCTGGTGAATTCGATGTGAACTTGCCAGATTTGTACTTGAGTTTGGGACATAGTTGATCACATGACCGTTAACTTCCATGCTTGATTTATGCTCTAATTAGTCCAATTTGAGTCTGCAATTTGAGGCCCAGGATTGAGGAATACTGCTTTATCCTTGAGTGTTACACTTTCTGAACTAGCTGAAACACCATCAATTTTTAAGCAAGAGTTTCACAATCATTGTCAACACCTTTCCTGAAGAACAATCAGCCATTACGCACAGGCAGTATTGCATTACGACCTGAGCATGCAACCAAAAGGCTGCAGGTTTGATTCCCAGGTCAACGGCCCCAGTCAAAAACAAAGCAAAATGCCTGGAATCACTCTGGAGGGTACTGGCTCATAGAACTATGGATGACTTCTGGGAAGAGGGCACAGGGCACCCGCTTATCCTGAACAGGGTCGCAGGGGGGCTGGAGCCTATCCCAGCATACATTGGGCGAAAGGCAGGAATACACCTGGACAGGTCACCAGTCCATCGCAGGGCACAGTCCATTCACTCACACACTCATACCTATGGGCAATTTAGACTCTCCAATCAGCCTAACCTGCATGTCTTTGGACTGTGGGAGGAAACCGGAGTACCCGGAGGAAACCCACGCAGACACGGGGAGAACTCCACACAGAGAGGCCCTGGCCGATGGGGATTCGAACCCAGGACCTCCTTGCTGTGAGGCGGCAGTGCTACCCACTGCACCATCCGTGCCACCACACTGGTTTACAGTCACATTAAAAAACCTTAAGGTGCCCACAGAGGTCAGTGTTTGAGTTCTCTCATTAGGAGGTACATTTCTGAATGGATTATTCTCTGTATGGATCACAGAGGAATCTGTCCAAGGCCAGACATGGTTGAGAAGAGTGGAAAAAGATTGGGGGGGGTGCAATGCTTGTTTTTCCATCGAAAGAAAGTCCTCATCTTTTGACTCTGGTATGCCCTCAGTAATTCAAGCACCAAACAATGGCGTGAATGTGCCTATGCAAAAGGCTGGCAGACAGTCTAGCAGGGCCCCGCTAATGGTGCTCGAGATGAGTTCAAGTGAGTTCTGAAAAGGCCCCTTGTGCCCCGATTGGCTCTGATGGATTGATTTAGTTCCCCAGAGGACTCAGACATTATGCTCTTTCGTCAAGCGCAGGGTTCTTAAGAGCGCAAAAAAATTTCCGACTTGCTGATTGTTCACAGGCTCGGTCATTTGTAACAGTAATCACACAGACCTCTTGACATTTACGAAAATACCCACACATGCACACCAAGCTGAATGATGTGACATGGTACATTCCGGCAGGTACGGGCTTTTTACTTATAGCCATTAGTTTAGGGCTGAGCTCCTTTTAATCAATGCTTGAACCGAACAAGTAAAGGACTCTTGAATCAACAAATAAAACTTATTTGAGTCAGAGCTGCAAGAAAAACAGTTGCAAAACACTCAACATTAACACATAGTGTGACAAAGACATGGGGGGGGGTGCTCTGTTTCTACTGTATGACGTCATGGTAACAGGCAGAATGTTGTACAGGTTAGTATGAACACAACTCGGCTGCATTTATAAATATGCTTCCGTTAAATTTTAAAATAAGATATAGCAGACTCAAAGGGGGTGCTGGGGAGGGGGTAAAATTCTGGCTGGGTAAAAAAATGCCACAAATGCCCCGTTCTAAAAACCTTTTTTGTCTGAGGAGGTGTTGTGCACCTGGATCTGTCCTGATCAACTGAGGCTCTGAGCCCCCTCCCCTGCATGTTGGTTTGGGTGTCAGAAAACCAGGGGTGGGGGGGTGGGGGGAGGGGGGTTGGAGGGGGCATGGTTGAAGCGTGCATTTTGGGGGGGGGGGGGGGGGGGACTGTGTTTTGTGCACATACATATACGAGGAAATAAAAAAGAAAATAAATATGTGTAAATGAAAAGAAACAACAACAGCGGATCAGGAGAAGTGGTGACATACCTGTGATACTGTGATGGTGGTTCCCACCCCCTGAAGGTAAAAAAGAATGGCTTTTACAGTATCTGACTCTACACTCCACACACCCAACCACACCCCCTCCCCACAGAGTGAAGACAATGCAAATCATAAATATATCTTTATCAGTAATAGAATAATTTATTCATCTAATTTCAAAGAGGGGAGCAAACAGGGAGAAGAATTTGTTGCCTGAACTGGACTGAGATCAGTGCTGGAGAATTTGAAGGTGTTCGGAAGCAACCCCCGGTCCAACTTCACCCGTGCCCCCCTCAGTACTGAGGTGGCTAAATTTTGGGTGGGGTCAGGGGGATCAGATTATTACCTTTTTTTGCATTTTCTATTAGATGTGGGAGTGTGGGGGTTGGGTGTGTGGGACACGATCGCCTTCAGGGGTGGTTCTAATTCTAAGGCCAGGGTGAGAGAAAAAAAATGGCCACTGCACTAAAACAGCGGGGCCTGTGATTTTTTTCTGTAATCATTTTGACCAAAACCAAAAGTGGATGTGAGTGAGTGAGGCGGGTATGGAGCGTGCACCAATAACCCCGGCGGGCTAACAGAAGCCGCGGACTCTCCGGTCTGCAGGCTTGCGACCGGCTGACCGCATGTGACCTCGCGCGTTTGCCTTAAAAAGTTCACGCTTGCGGAGCCTGGCTGGCCACGCCCGTGCACCCACCCGCCCACAGCAAAGCGAATACAGGCAAAGGCATCGAGACGGTGGGGCCTAACTCTGCCCATAAGCGGCAAGTACCGGCAGGGCAGGCTGAGGGGATGTACATGGTGGATGGGGACAAGACAGAAGGGGGAGGGGGGGGGAGGGGGGCTCTAGAACCCGATAGGAAGAGGAGGTGCATGAGGAGGAGACGGTATGGGCCATCCCCCCACCCCGACTTCTTCTCTGACCAACGAGTTTCCGGTTTCTATCTTGAGGTCGGGTTGCGACCGTCTGGGCCTGTTCTTTAGGGCTGGGTTCGAGTAGAAAGCCTCCTGCTCTGCCTTTTCCACCCTGACGCCTACCCACCAGAGTGTCGGAGGGACGGGGGTTCAGGCTTGGGATGAGAGGATGGGACAGGAGTGGGGTGGTGGGTTAAGGGGACGGGGTCGCGACCCACCTGGGAGACGGTGATGCTGCACTTCTTAGCCAGCTCCTCTTTGGCTTCCTCGCTGGGGTAAGGGTTCGAAAGGTGAGAGTAGAAATACTCGTTCAGGATTTCCGTCGCCTGCTTGCTGAAGTTTCGCCTTTTCCGCCTGAAAAGTGAGCAAACAACATAGGGCGGGACGTCAGTGAGGAAAGGAAAAGCGACATTAGGTCCAAAACCATCCTCGTCTGACTCGGGAAGCCCTGCCTCTACACGTCAGAACCAGCGCCCTGGCACACATTGTTCCATCTGCCTGCGTGGGCCTGTAGCCTACGTAGGGCGTGTAATCTGGGAAGTTTAGCGTAGAGGACAGGCAGGCTAATGGGAGCGTTTAGTCAGGGCAGCGTGTCCAGTGGAAGCTGCACCGTCTACATTATAGAAATCAGGACATGCCCAGTTGAGCATCACTCGTGAAGTGACGCGGCGCGGCGGTAACCGCGCGCGTTAACGGAGGGTGCAGCGCCCCCCGGAGCGCTGCTCATCCCGTTAGCGAGCGCGACTTGTTTTCGCCTTGTTTGCCTTCCGTCTGCGTGAGCGGCGGCTGCCTGATGCGCTTCCCCTCGCTCTGAGGCACGCCCCCGCCGCTCCCCCCGGACCTCAGCTCCACCAACTGTCTGCGATTACGGTAATCGGACACACCTGGTGAAGAGCCACGCTTTACCCAAATTACATCGCCGTTACTTCATTTGGCTAACTGCTCTCAGGTGCGTCCCATAGATTGACTCGACAAAGGTGAAAGAGATATGTGCCGTGTGGTCAGGACCCCTCCGCCCCCCTGGGTCAGCTCCAGTGCCCAGCTGCACCGTTCTAGCACGGAGACGCTAATTTGCTTAGCTCACGGCCGCAGGCTGGAAAGATCCACCAATCGCCTGCCTCTCCAAAGGTTTTGTGTGTGACAGGATCTTAAATTGTACACCCCCTACTTGTCCCTGCATGAAAAGCCAATCAGTGGCTGAGGTGTGGGCCAATAACCTTTGTTCCTGCTGGGTGATTTTGACCAAAGGCAACCCCCCATTTCCCCAGCATATCCCAATCATCCAGACAGGCTTCATGTAGAACATTCACACCCCGTAGACACCAGATACTGCACCGCATGGACTCATTCTGTTTCTGTAATGGCCTAAATAGAAAGGAATACCCCACCCACCCACACACAGACACACACACACACATACACACACGCACACACACACACTCACCTACCCACACACACACACTCACACACACACACATGCACACTCACACACACGTACACACACATACTCACTCACACACACATACACACTCACACACACACACACATACACACTCACACACACACACACACACACACACACTCACACACACACACACACACTCACTCACACACACACACACACACACTCACTCACACACACACTCACATACACACTCACTCACTCACACACACACACACACACACACACTGACCTGGCGTCGAGGAATCGTGAGCGCAGGATCATGACGGCCTCGCAGGTGCTCTGTTTGAGCTGCATCTGGATGGAGCTGAACTTGCGGTGGATGATGCCCACCATGCGCTCGATCTCCTTGGGCGAGATGGGCCGGGTCCGAGACTGCTCCCTCAGCAGGTTCATCACGTGTGTGGTGAACTCGTTACACGCCTGGCCATGCAGAGAGGAGGGGTGGGGGGAGGGCGACAAAATCTGTCAGAATTGTATTATTTCAATCACTCTGTTCTGCAAAATAGTGCACCTATATAAACATTTCAAATGTACTAAAAGAGCAAAATTGCTCAATTAAGACAGATGGTGTCTGCATTGGGCAATATTAAGACTCTCTGACAAGCTTGGGTCAAGAGCAGTTCCCCAACAAGGTTTCATCAGTGCTCTTCATTTTTAATTAGTATCTTTTTATTTTATGCCGAGTTCAACTGAGTGCATTTCTCCAGTGCGGCTGAAGAGGAGAGCAGCGCATTCGCGCGACTGCCGTACACTTCAACAACTTAATAGGTGAAGTCATCTATGAATGCAAATGCCGATTTGCAATTTGGCATTTGCCCAGCGCAGAGAGAATTTAAACAGCTTTTCGTTAAACCAGTAGTTCATACATGATTAATTAGAACAACTCATTTATGTAGTGCACACTTTAGCTCATTACTCTAAGTAAAATTCGTTAAGTATTTACATTTAGATAATTAAAATCTGGATACACCCTTAAGAAAGATGCATTCACTCCAGGCACAGCCTTGTGTTTTTTTTCCTCCCCTCTCAGTGCACTGGAAGTAAATTAGTCTAATTTACCACACTGGCTTGCTGAGCCATCAGTATAACACCTTTTATTTTATCTCCCAAAGACCTTGTGCCTTTCTCACACAAACCGCCACACCTATTAAATAGCTTTATTTGCTTTTTAACATTAGTCTATAACCGTGTCACTGTCAGAGACACAATACTCCAGTCTCAAAATGAGGAAGAAACGTGTGGTACATGTGGAATGGGGGATTTTATTTTAGTGGTGGCGGGTAGCAGGCAGCGGGCGGTGTTTATGGTGAACGCAGACGAGGCTGTGCGAATCGGCCTCGGATGGAGTGCCCAGCCAGCTCGCGGACACGCTGAGTTTTTCACATATACTTATCATCTCAGGCCTGCTTTATAGCCTGTTTCAATCACCATCAATCTTAGATTTATTTTCCTGCAGTGGCTGTAAAGGGAATTGGATGTATTTGTGCTTTAATTGCGTGGAAGGAGTCTTAAAGCAATTAAGGCGGCTTTCAGACAGATTTAGCTTAAATTGCACTTTTTTTCCTTTAAAGATTTTAGATTTAGCTTTTGGATTTAGTTCAAAGTGCAGATTTCACTTCCATAATGCTCAAAAGAGGGGATAAAACTGATGGAAAAAATAGGCTGTTTTTTGTTCTTTTCAAGCTATTTTCTCCCCCTGCTTTACCACAGTCCAAGTCTTTGCATAATAAGAAAGCACGTCATAATTTCTACCTTACAATGTCTATGTTAACACTCTAATAAAACATTACTTTCTGTCATAATCCACAGAGATAACCCAAGAAATAATATTTTATTAGCGAATCAGACTCTGTGGCAATCAGAGGAAATTCATGCCTTTGATGGCAGCAGCTGGTGAATCACTCATCTGTTTTAACATGAATCAATTTTATCACTGAATTGGAACTGCAGGCCATGCTAGGAGGGCAGCGCTTCAAAGGGTAGAGCTCTTATAGACTTGTCTTCCGACACTGAAGTTGGTGCTCAGTGCAGAATGTTTGATCCTGTGACTGCGCTGAAGTAAAGCAAGGTTTTATCGGCAGAAGTGAGTTTGCCCACAGGGCAACTCCCGTTCCAGAGAGGAACAAGGAAACGTTACCCCTGATGACAACACAAAATAAGAAATGTTCTGCAGCTTTCCCCAGGTAAAAAAAAGCATTCTCGCAAATTTCAATGCCGTCTACTCAGAGCCCCTAAATAACAGACGTTAAAATATGCTTAACAATGTGTGTGATGGTATTGATTTCTGTGTAATATACACGTTTTTCTGAAACTAGTGACTGTAGGCTAGCAGCAGAATTAACATGTACACAAATTATATAGCCATTTTTTTTTATTGCAAACAGATAAATGCTATAATCAATCTCATAATTTTACTGGGCCACAAAAACAGTTCCAGAAAAACTCAATTTAAGCAATGTGCTTAATTGTATTTGACTAGCAAATACCATTGAGGATAAGAGGAGCTACATAGCTATTTTCTCTTTGTACTTCAAAGACATGCAAGTATTTGTTGTATTCAAAGATTCTGATGGGCACTCGGAGATGATACTGGCAGGAAATATAATTTGAAGAAAATTAATTTTGTGAATATAATACATATCTTGTGATCAAATACAATATGCAGATAGGTGCTGCTGGTGGTGATTGGGGGAGCAGGAGGTTTAGTGAGGTTAATAAGTATGACCTCAGTGCCTCTGATTTCCTGTGTGAGAAGACCTAGATGCATCTTATCGTTGCTGCCGAGGACCCCGGGATAATTTTTAGCAACCTCGTTCTTTGGACTGAATTTCAATGAAGCGGCTTTTACACCATTGAGGAATAGCGCCCAGAGAGATACAGGCGTCTGTCTCTCCCCATCCAGGGAGCCCTTCCTAAAAATAGGCTCCGGATGAAGAGCAGGGAATTCCCAGCGCAGTGAGCTCATCCCAACGCCGTGTGAGTGTAGCCAGGACTTCAGAAGAGCATGTGTGAACCACGCGACCACACACAGCGCATCTCACGGACAGAATGTGTGCAGGCAGGAGAGACAGTACACTCATTATCCTGCTCAGATCTCTTAAGAAATCTTGAGCAGGTGACCGAAGAGTGCTTCCCCTAGTCAGCCCAGCCAGCCCTCCACGTGTTCTGGCCTCGTAAGTCGTGGTAATTCAGCTGTACCCCATGTAACATGAGACCCTGACCTTAATCTCAAGAACCATATATTCTACTAGGCTGTACTTTATACAATACTGTACCTACTGTACACAACCTTCAAGTTTTTGTCCTCCAATACAAGGTCTGTCAAAACAATTCAATTTTTTTTTTGTTGGACCACAGTTTTCAGTGAATATGTTCTTCAGATAAGTTAAGCCAGCTCTTCACCTCCGAGTTCCAAAAATATAGCAAGCCAATGGAACACTCCAATGATGTTGAAATTCTATGACACCTTTTATGTTTGGGATCAAACAGATCAACAGTTTAAACTGACATAAAACCTTTGCAACACTTTGTGTCACGTTATTGTCTCCCAATTGACTAGGTAGAATCAAATGAACAAATAGATTTTCTTCCATTTTACCCCAATGACCCCACATAACACCAAATGTGGCACAGGACTTCTGAAAACACAGCATTATGTCTGTAAATGCGTACTATTTAACCACACCAAACACTGACTTGACCCCAAACATAATATGAGAGTTGAGACAAAAATAAAAACAAAAACACATGCATGTAATGGAGTACTAGACTAAACCGGGAGTGTGTGAGTCAACCAAAGGTCGATTTTAATTGAATCCTGGGGGGGGGTGGGGGGTTAGCATACCGGAGACGGGCTCGCTCACCTGCTCGTATTTCTCCAGCTCTGTGTGGTAGATCTGCCGGATCTGGGTGAGTTTGGCTCTGTAGTCGGAGTGCTCGATGGAGTTGTCGGCCGCGCCCCCCGAGGCGGCGGCAGCCGCGGCGGCCGCGGCGGACCCGCCCCCTTTCTCCGGCCCGGACACGCCCTCCGCCAGCAGCATGTTGTCCAGCCGCATGAGCTGGGGGTCCGGGGGGTCCTCCTCCTGCGCCCCGCGGATACTCAGCCCTAGGGGGCGACAGAGAGTGACAGTGGTCAGGTCACCTCACTTACACAGACAACGGGGGAAAATAAATAACATGGGGTCGCCGTTCTGAATTTGTTTCCCTTATTTATTTATTTATTTATTTATTCATTTGACAGCAGTACCGCTGCAGGCAAAATGAAACTAGTTACCTGCATGCACAATTAATTGTCCATTTATGCAAAAATCAGCATAAAGCTAATGTTTTTGGGCTCCTCCAGGCCATGCATTCACAATGCTAAAACCACACTGTGCTACCAACCCCCCCCCCCCCAACACAAGCACTACACACACCACCTTCCCAGGAGCACTGGTTATTGGCTAAGGAAGATAGCACACCAATGCGAGAAAAAAAGCCAGCGTGACTGAAGTTCCGACAAACTGAATTGTAAAAGTCCTCTTGCGCATTGAAAACAAAGAAGGAAAAAAAAACAAAAACAGTCGGTAAAATAAAAATGAAAAATGCGGGACAATTAAGATTTTTAATTCGCTGGCGTGCGGAGGACGCCGGGGATACCAGCGGCCCCCTTGGGTGCAGATTTGGCACCTCGCGCGTTTGTGGAACACGCACGTCGCCAGAACCAGGGCTGGCCTCCCCGTACTCACACAATGCACCGCTCCGCGGAACGTGCGCTCCCCGACACGTACATGACAGCGACATCCACAAACTGACAAATGTTCAACTGCAACGTGGCGTTTCTATTTTCCTACAGGATGCTAAACAGAAAGAATATAACTGCGTCTACTTCTTTCACTGTTTTTTCTCTTTTTTTATGGGGCGCGCACATTAGCTCGCGGCGTGACGCCGCGGATCGCTTAAGTTAAAGAATGCTCGCTCTCGGATTTTCCGCCTCCGTTTCGACGGTTCATAATCTGCGTCGCTTCATTTACAAGACGCATAGCCTTCTTTTCATTTACAGTGCACATGCTTATATCAAATTAACTATCAAATATATATCTTTTCTAAATTTGTGTAGTTCCATTCTCGTTTTAGCGTCTTCCTTTATGCTTTGTTAATAATCTCCGATAAAATATCATCACTATCATCGTCAGTGGGGGAGATAACTTGTGCTTGCATGACATTCATAAAGAACACAGTGAGTCATGGAGATATCAGAGGCCTTTCTAGTCAGAGAGCCCCCCTGTCAGTGCTTTCCCTCTTTTTTCTTCCTCTCCTCTCTCCTCTTCTACCTTTCCTCTCCTCTCCTACTTCCCGCCCCTCCCCCCCCCCATCGCTCCATGCGGCGTACGCCATTAATGTTAAAGAATAATTAACGGTGAAAAAAAGGCTTCTATATTGCAAAAGATTTTAATCAGCCCCTTTAATCAGGACATGTATTTCATTATTGCAGGGCTTTAAGAAGACTCCAGACACAGACAGCCCTCACATTGTTCCACGCCCGCGTTCAGCTGCGTTATCAGGGCCGCTGGCTCCGCTTTATTCCCCCTTTTTCTTCTTATTCTTTCTTTCTTTTCTCTCCTTTCTTTCTGCATATCTTTCAACAAATCCTAATTAGCCATCATTCAGCGTCTGTGCGCACCTGTGCTGGCAGATAATAGTGCCATGGCGTCTGGACCCAGCAAACAGACTGCGGGTCAAAATTATTATCCAAACGAGCTCACACCGGTCAGAGCGGGGGGGAAAAAGAAGAGAAAGAAAAGAGGGGTGGAAATGTGCAGCAGACGTGTAAAGCGCCCGCAGCACACTGATTACAGGGGCTGTTTCAATTCAATAATCTGACTGTGATTCTGGGATTTTCAACAGCTCATTACAGCTTCATTAAGATATGGGGAGCCTCTGAATTATAAATAAGAAGATTAGCGGCTCCATTGTGTGGCTGTGCTACGCTGGCACTGTGAGAGGCACTCCGCCAGGAACTGACCAACTGACCCAGCACAGGGAGAGAGAGAGAGAGAGAGAGCAGTGGAGCAAGGCAACACACACACACACACACACACACACACAGGCACACACACACACACACGCACAGGCACACACGCACACACACACACACACACACACACACACAGGCACACAGGCACACACACGCACAGGCACACAGGCACACACACACACACAGGCATGCATGCACGCACACGAACACACACACACACACACACACACACAGGCACACAGGCACACACACACACACACACACAGGCATGCATGCACGCACACGCACACGCACACACACGCACAGGCACACACGCACACACACACACACACACACACAGGCATGCATGCACGCACACACACACACACACAGACACACAGGCATGCACGCATACACATACCCACACCCACACGCACAGGCACACACGCACACACACAGGCTTGCACACACATAGATGCATACGCATACACAAACACAGGCACACACACACACATACATACACACGCATTAAAAAACACATTAACTCACATCACACACATACAAGTGCACATACACACACATGCACACACACACTTACACACACACAGGCACATACACACACGCATAAACACACACACAGGCACACACGTTGCTCTGTGTAGCATTAGATCATACCTTTTTTATTTCCTGTATTTTTAAATTAAATTAGTTATTTTTAATTCATGCTACCTATATCCAGCACAAACTGCTAAAAGGCTGTTATTGTCTCTACGAGGTGACACAGCGATCAGTTTGATTATAGGGCTCCAGTGACAGACAGCGTTTGGCAATCACATGACCACATCAGATTGAGTGCCTGGCTTCAGAGGGAGAGCGTGTCATTGGTCACACAGAAGCCATCAGATGTAATGGTGTGAAAGTGCGGGATGAATGGGGCTATTTGTGTGGGTGACACTGAGCTGGGGACGCTAAACAGTGGCAGGTCAGGCTCACCAGGCCAGAGTCACCCCTAATGAACAATATGCCATCGCTCCACTGACCACTGCACAAACCACCGAGGAGGAGATCGCCGGCCCTGCCAAAAGCCCTCAGCGCCATTTCACACAAATGAGTTTCACAACCCCTGCCCACTCACACGAGCACATGCTCACACACACAGACACACACACGCACACACACTCACAAGTAGACACACACACACACACACACGTGTACACACTCACAAGCACACACACACGCAGACACAAATGCATACGCACACACACACACTCCCAAGCACACACAAGCACACACACACACACACGCAGACACACATGCTCACACACACACACACACACACACACACACACACACACACACACACGCACACACATATATGCACACATACACACACACACGCACGCACACACACACGGGCACACGCAGACACACACACACATGTACACATGCGCGCACACACACACACACACACACACACAAATGCACACACATGCACATACATGCACATACACACACACACACACCCACACACAGATTCTGAGCCAGTGGAAAAAAACAAGAGCACATGAAAGATTTAGAGAAACCAGGTGCGAAAAATTTATGAAAGCACTCCAGCACTCCCCTGGCTGGGCATAGTCTGCAAATAAAAAAAATAAGCAAAAAACATCAAGTTTTAAAAGAGGGAAGCTGACAGAAATATAACATATAAAACCAATAAAAAATAAATAAATACATAAACCACCACCACACACCCCCCTCCTTCCCCCACCCTCGAAAAAAAAAAGAAAAATCAGAAATGAAATGTGTGTTTACGAATGGCGGGTGTGCGGACGAGTGCACGGTGGAGTAGGCCCCTACGCGGTCCTGCGCTCCGGCAGACACGCGGCCGGGCCCCGCTGCCGGCGACGGCGGCGGCTTCTCCAGCGCGTTACTCATGTCAGGTATATTAAATATAACACCGAGACGCACTGCACATTTCCGCGCCAACCCGGTTGTCACTTTCGCTCGCCTCCCTCTCTGTTGAAGGAAACTGCAGCGGGGGGAATTTACAGGGGCTTTTCAGTTAAATGGACATAAATCACAGGTTTCATTCAAACCCAATAATCACAGACCATAAAGAGCTACTTGTCTCTTACCATATATTACCAAGAAGTTCCTGTGAGCAATAATGCAGCCATTCAAAGCAAAGAAAAACAGAGCGAGACATTAGGAAGTGACACGTAATCCGGTTAGGGAGCCGAGAGTACCGAGTGGGCCTGACACTTTCATCATACGCGTCTCCGTCCATTTGGGGGAGATCACCGTGATAAAAATCATTACTCCGTCCGGCCCCCTTCAAATTTTCGCCTCCCCATGGAGGAAAAAATCCATCGGGGTGCGTTTGCGCCCACGCGGATGTCGGGGTACGTCCGTGACTAATGGGCTAACGACGCGCGGAAACACTGCCCCCTCCCTTGCCTGCTGTGACCTCCGCCCTCAACCCCCAGAAAGAAGATATAAAGCAGTGGCAGATTGTAGACAATTCCGCGCCACATCAAAACAACCGCCTCCCCCAAATTCCACAGACTTGTGTACCATCTTAGCTATGCACAGTGCTGAATGTGAGAGGTCTCTCTCAGGGATGGCTAATGCTATACGTAGCCAACTGGGGGTTTACACCCCTTCAAAAATTCTGGAGCTCAGATTTTATGGTGTCAAATGCAGTGTCCACATGTCCACAACAGTATGAAGTGTCTTGCGAGTGTGTACTTTATTTTGTTGAAATAAAAGCAAGTAACTTTACAATAACTACATCCCAAAAAAGACACAAATCCAATACTCCAGGGAGAAAATATTCCGGCTTGTGAACTCAGTTATTACATTACTTAAAATGCAGCCATACTTTTTTCCTTTAAAAAACAGCCTATAATGTTTCAGATTAAAAAGCTGAGTAAACGCAGTATAATAACATTCGCAAATAGGATTTAGTGAGATTAAATCTTTGGTTGGCGGTTAAGACGGCGTGGGCTTTTTAGGAAGTTCAAAGTGAGTCGGGGTCCAAGCTGAATGCTTTTCATACCACTAAATCTGTGTCTGACATGGGCTGCTACATCTCTGGCATTAAAACACAGGCCCAAGCAGCAGAATCGACCCGGTTTCTGGTGGTTTATAAAGGATCTGAAAATCCTGCTGCTATTCCTGAACTGCGCGTGGTGTCAGGGGGTGATTGATTCTCTTTACAGTGCTCAGGATGTGGGTACGTGCGAGTAGTCTCCGCCAAGCCGGCCTGGCTCGTACAAACTTCAGACAGTGCCTGCAGGAGGTGGGGCAGACCCAAACGGCCTTTCTTTTACATTGGCTTTCTCGTTTTCCTTATTTTTCATTGAAATACCGAACAACATGCTGATCTCATCCAGAGAACGTGCCGTACTGACATACAAAAGGTCATGACACCAGAATGTGCACTGTAATATCTATCTGTCCATCCATCCATCCATTATCTAACCTGCCTATTCCTGGTCAGGGTCGCGGGATGGTTTAAGGCTATCCCAGCATGCAGTGGGTGAGAGGCAGGAATAAACCCTGGACAGGTCAACAATCCATTGCAAGGCACATGACCCCAGGAAGACTAGCCTGTCACATGTGCTAATGGGGTTCCTAAACAATAAACAATAAACATTAATATCTACACTTGGGTAACTTTACATGAATTTACATGAGCTAAAATAATGCTGATAAATTACTATACATTAAAAAAATAGGTAAATAAAGCCAACAGTGTGGGATAGAAAGACTGACTTGCATAGTTTCTGATCCACTGTCATACCTCGCCTGTCCAATCTTGGCCTGGACTAACCCTGCTAATATAATGATTCCTCAAAGCTTTTCACGTAGATTAAAATCACCTCTGCACTACCATGTACATTACTGTATTTCCGAAAAGTCAATGCATTACGGTAGTGAAGAGGAAACAGGAAATAACAAGTGACTGACAATAATTGCAGCATACCAACAAAGACAGCAGCAATAACGCTAATGGTAATGGCGATGATAGCGTCAAATAATTTGTGTGGGGACAGTGTGGTGCCTAGTTCTCTGCTCCAGCCACTCACTCACTGTCCCTTAAGCCGTGGCACTCTGCCACGCACTGTACCGGGCAGCCCACACTGCTGCTCACTCCCATTTCTTTGAATTGCCGATTAGGGTAATATTACATTTAATAATACTATCCCTCGGTTTCGACTGTTTTTCCTCAACATACCAAACGCGGATAAGGGGGATGGGCAAAAACGTGACATCACGGGAAAAACAAAAACAGCTCCGCTCCACCCCCTTCCCCGAGCGTCCTCGGACCGAGAACATCTCTGTTGCCTTGACGTTATCGCGCGCGGGGGCCCGAGCATCGTCCCTGTCAATCCTCTCCGGAGCCCTGACACTGAGCTGACACGCCCGCCCCACCTCCCTCCCCTCGCCCTCCCTCCCCTCCTCTCCTCCTTCCTCTCCCTTGGCTCTCTCTTTTTTTCAGTGGTTTAATCTGACCTTTGGTCCTGCGCTTGTTTGCTCTCATCTGTGAAGTGCAAGCAGGAGAGTCGTAAAGGCTGAGCCCTGCTGGGTTAATGTGCGCCGGGAAGCTCTTACTGTATGCCACTGTCTGAGAGGGCTGAGAGGCCGCCAGGAAAAAGAGAGAGAGAGCGAGAAAAAAGAAAGACAATAAACCCTCTTTATGGCCCTGAGGCCCTCTGTCTGCTATTACATGAAACTCAGAGATTTGGGGGAGAACGAGATCTTTACTCCTTCTTTCTCCTTTCGTTTAAGATGATGCAGTTGAGTCTTTTTAACCCCCTTTTCGTAAATTGTTCTTCGGCGAGGGGCCGGTTTTCCGAACCCAAGGAACCGGCATGTTTCAAAGATATTGTGCTCGTGCACACTATTCCCGGTGCATTATCGACTGACATCCCCATCGATGGTGAACTTGCACGGTTTTTACTTTTATTTGCTAGACTCCACCGCTGGGTATTTACAGTCTCTGTTCATGTTAAGCGCTTTGCGCTAAGGTTAAACGCTGTGGTCCACCTGGGATTCATAAGAACAAGAGAATATGTGATGATTAGGACTGGCCAGTCAGACCACGGAGGATCCTTGGTGTCCCAGCGCAGAGAGAGTATCCACCGTGACAAGCCCGGACTGGAACATCACAGTGGGGTTCGCCTCTGTTACATGACCTGGTGACCTGCCATGCATTCAGGCAAAAAAATGCCCCTCTAACCAGCAGTACAGACCAGAACCTGTGTCAGATCCATAATTGTTACGGATTCAGACACTTTTCTATGCTTTACTGAGCTTGTCTGGTGTATTGAAACCTATGAAATACTCCCAAAAAGTGCCCGCCTTCTGGTCCCCTTGATTGCCTCACTTGCACCAGGCAAGCCGAAATACGTAATTGTTAAACAATTACGTATTTTACACAAGTCTAGTATGGACCAGAATTACCCATCTTCCAGCATTTTTATGTACAGACTGTAGAGTTAGTGTCATCTGAAGCTCAATGCAGTGCGTCCAGTGATCTCCTGGCCCCCTCCTGCCAACATCGCATGCTCATGCGCGAAATATTGACACTCCCCGCATCTAATTGCATTGATCCGAAAAAGGGCTCCCAAAGCCGGCTAAATCGAAAGGAAATTTATTTACTGTCGATATCTGCAAAGGTCATCTCTCTTAAAGCGGGTTACAATCGCCGGACAGCCACAGATCGTAACTCCCACCAGAATCGGCCCAGCCACGCAGCAACGGGGATTAATAAAGTTCATTCCTCTTGACTACTAATCCATCCCCTAACCATCGCTCGCCATCTAAAGTGCAGTGCATTCAGACTCAACGTCAAACAGATAAAGATACCTGAAAAACGGCCTGAGCGCTTATCCTTTAAAAAAAAAAAAACACACACTATTCCTGGATCAGTGGACTCCACGTTCCGGCAGTTGAGCTGAGAGGTGAACCAGATTAGCTCGCCATTGGAAATCTTTTGTTCTGGCAAACAGAGCATTAAGATTCTCTTTCATCGATGTCCTTAAAGTCTTTTTAAAGCTTGGCCTACATCCACATGGTACAGGCAAGCTAAGCAGCAAGAGAAGCCTGAGGGCTCTTTCTAACATGTACAGTAATTAACATGCCATTAACACATTAATACATATTAGATATTCCCAAATTTAATGGCAGACTAATTGCCAAAACTGCAATCCGACGGAACACAATACTTGCTTTTGTTTCACTGCAATAAATAAGGTGAAGCTTGAAACTGAGGTCACTGTGGCTAATTCAGGGCTTCTTCACCGTATGAGGAGGCCTTACGAGGCCCAGTCTTCATTGATCGGCCCCAAAGGATAAAGACCCGCTAACTTGATGACATTTTTAAAAATGGCAAGTCAGTTTTTTATGAGACAAAAGGCCACAGAAAGACCCTACGCGTTCAGTAAACACCAAATGACTCGCTCACTGAGGTCAGTTGAGGACAGTCAAATCATAAATGGAGAATGACACGGCAAGGGTAAGAAAATGTTTTTTAAACATGAAAAGACCGTGCCTGTATTCTGCTTTCTCAAGCATGAAATGTGGGGAATCCTGGCCAGTTATTATGATGTGTTTCCTGCCGGTGTTGTGAGTGATAAGCTGATCGGGCCTGATGACAGTGAAGTGCCCCAGCCCCCCCCCCCCCCCTCCCGGTGTCAGGTCGAGGCTTTTTCCCATCATCCTCCACTTATACTCTCTGAACAGACAAGGTGGGGAGGGGGGGGGCAGAAATGAGAGGTGACAAAAAGAGTCTGCAGCCACAGAAGAAGATTCCTGTCACTTCATGTAGCCTTTGTGTCACCCGATGATGATGCGTCCATCGACCCCCCTCCCCCCATCACATGACCCGCACCGCAGGAGGTTCGGACAGGAACACACGGTGGGGGCGGGGGGAAAGGGCAGTTAGGCGGGTGGGCAGGGAGAGGAAGAGGGGATGAAAACCCAAGCCAACATCTTGCAGACATTTCACCAAGCGCACCAAAATAATGAATCGCTTGACGTATTCGAAAAATGACACACGACATGGCGGTCCAGGGGGAGTGGCGGGAAGAGATCGGAGTGAAGGGACTGTGGGTAAACAAGGGCCGCTGTCGCTGGGCGCGGCGCGTTCTGGCCAATGCCCTCTCGGACCCAAAGTGGGCCGACGGCCAAGCGGCGCGGTGATCACTTCTCTGGCTATGCTGCGGCGACTACACACGGCGACCGGGGACTTCGGCCAAACGGGCGGACACGACCTTCCGCTGCAGGTCAGCGCGCCCGACCGGCCCGGTCAGCGCATTGTATGGCACAGAGCTCCGCTGTGGGGCTTTGCAGGGCGTCCACTCATTACCACCGTCTCCCTCGGTCTAACTGACATATTCATGGTCAAGGCTGCCTGCAACATCCACGGTCTGGCACTTCATACTTAATGCGTAGCAGCACGTTATTACATTTTTATTTTGTTTTTGTGAAGACACAAACTCCATGAGTCAAAAATCCGCTGAGAGAAAAGACAGTCCAACTAAGCAAAATCTAGACATCTTAATATTTTATGAACACTGAGTTATTCGGCTTTGCTTCCAAACGACGTACAAGTGCATGGAAAACTTGGCGGGTGGGGATTCTCGGGGGAATATGGAAATGAGTGCCTGTGTCAGTTTAAGTACGGGAGCCACCGGAGATCAAAAAAGACACAGCGGTGTTTCTGGGTCCTGAAACAACGCTCGCTCTTCCCTTCCTCTCATTAAGCAGCTAGCCTCCGCTGCCGCCCAAGGTACAGTAGGGCGTATGTGTGTGATTCTTTATTCATACCCCAGGCAAGTCATGCAAATGCGGCCCTCAAAGCCACTCATGATACGCCCATAGGCTGCTAATCTCTCCTCGGCTAGTCTCAGTATTTTTTTTACAGACCCCTAATTATGAAGCAGAGAGTGTGCGAAACCAGGTGACGGAGCTGCACATGCCCTGTATGTACAGGGGTGCACACTAACCCACAAAATACGCAAAAACAAAATAAGACGCAGGTGAGCGCCCACATGACTCTTTTTTTTTTTTTTAAACAAAATAAGTAATTCTATTCGGTACATTTGTCTCATTAATCCCAGATTTCAGAACATGCCCTCTTTGTGGTCACGAGACGGACTTGAGGCTTCGAGGCACGCGTTCCCAGGCACCCGTGCGCACGCGCGCGCCTTTGCAAACGCCGCTGAAGACATACAGCAAACTGTGATCTAGAGCCAGATAAATTATTCCTTGCTGTGGTGTATCTGTGTGAGTTGACAGTCCATCATTTAGATTCTGTTGTGGTGTATCCACAGAAAAAGCCTGCACTGCCTGAAGGAGAGGGAGAGACGTTGCCCTCAGAAGAGTCTATTTAATAAGGGAGAATATGACTCCAATTTAAAGATTAACATCGCCCTGGGTTCTAGAACACCCCGCCAACCTATGGAGCACCAATTACAAGAGGAAGCAGTAGCAGCTCTGACGTAAATGAGCTGTCTATAAAACACAAAGGCCCTCACACTGTTTTGTTTTGCCTTTCCCCCCCCCCCCCATTCCTCCCAATGGGGTGAAAAATGATGTGTAGTTCACCTTAGGAAACAGCTACATTTTCTGCAGTGTTTCTAAGCGAGTCGAACAGCTCAGCCGCCGGTGGGGAGGCGGTAAATTGGCGAGAACGAGGCGGGGGGGGAGGGGGGGTGTTGGGGTCAGCCCGACGCCCGAGGCGGGGAACCACGCGCACCTGAACTCCGACGCTCGACGAGGCGCTCACGCGCTGAGGCTCCCGCCCGACGCGCTGCCTTTTCAGCGCGGGGGCGCTCCGGACATCACGTCCGGTCAGCGCGACAGGAAGTGACAGAAGCAGGCCAGCGAGGAAGACGAGGGGAGCAGAGACGACCCGACAGCCTGCCTCGGTCATCCACACTTAATCGGGTCTCATTTCACTCATCCACAAGGAGCGATAACGTCTCTCCGCCCCCCCCCCCCACCCCCCGTGAAAAGATGAAGCTGTTTAGCTACCAGTGTCCCAGGACACTGAGATATCACCACTGGACAAGTGTGCGGGAGAGAATGTCAGAGATGAGGACCGTAACGTGAAAATATGAATTAATTCCAAATGACTGTGTTTACGAGACCATGGGCTGCAGCAGCTTTGTAGATGAAACAGTCCTTTGTTGTTGTTTGTGCCGAAGTCTTCTCGGTGCTCTGATACTGTATAGCCTATTCGCGAGAGAGCAGCTCTTTGTAGTGACATCGCCTAGTGAGAATGCGTTGTTTTGATGAAACCATTTATTATGTAATTATTCTAAAACGCATTTTTACACTTTTCGGCTCGCGAGTCGGTCCGGAGGCGTGGCCCGTGGCGCATTCGCGCGTGTTCGGTTCGCTGGAGACGAGCCGCCTAATCTTCCCACGCACCCCCGTCGCCCAATCCCTCGCACCAGGCAGGGACGGAGCGGCAGGAACGCAACGCCAGACAGCTCGCCGCGTAGACGTTCGCCGCTCGTTCGGCGAGCCGGGGCGATGAAGGAGCTCGCTCCGTAATTACAGTAATTAACAGTTGCAGATTTAATTGGAAGGGAAGGCATTAACGGGAGTAACGTTGGCGGGCGCGGGCCTTTGTTTCACACACACCTAACGCCGCCCTGGCTGGCTGGGCCGTGCTGTTGACGCGCTGACACAACAAGCGCTGGGTTCATTCGCCGGGGCTTGTCAGCACTTCGACAGGAGGTGGATAATTAGGTGCCAGGTTAATGAGAGCACGGGCTCTTGACAGCATTTTTGTTACTGTATCCGAGCAATTAATGCTTTTGTTTTTGCACCGTTTTTTTTTTTTTCAACTTCCCACATCCCTTAGAAAAAAAATATCTCATTATTCAATTCACTTGGCTTTCAGTTGTATTTATTCATCGTGGACAGAGAAACGCAGTTTTATTATAACGGCTGTGGCAGAATCCCCTTCCTGCAAATTGAAATGGCGTTCAGAAGCATGTGAAGAAATGGGTGCCTATCAACTTTGTTTTCCTGCAAAGTAACTGGCTGACATTTAAAATATCGCTCTTGTGTGATGTGGCTCAGAAGAGTATGTAGCTCAAGAAGGATAGTGCAGCCGAGACAATTCCAGGTCAAACAGTACATCACGTACCGATAACCCCATTTTATTCCTCCTGGGTAACTGCCACTTACGCATTAAGTGTTCATTCGGTTCAGAGTATCGTCTTTCAGAATGTTTTAGTGAAATTCCATACCCCTCTCATAAGCACAGCCATTTCAGGTCCCTCGGAGCAGGGAGAGGAAAGTGTTTCTGGAATTCAAGACACTTTGTTACGACCCCCCTTTACAGCTAAACGCCGTCCGTGTTTAAGACCGTTGTTGAGTACTGCTGGCCTGCATCTGGAAGCGGTTGACATAAACGAGCAGTCCCTGCTCTGGTGTCATTTTTTTGGGAGAAAGGGGGATAGGAGAAATCAGCTTTAGAGTTAAGGCGACTTTGATATCCCCATGGGGAAGAACACAAAAGCAGTTTATTCAAAAAAGCTGAAAAAAATAATTCAAATATAATACTGTTTTGGGGATCACCATCATTGCTTTTCCCAAAGAGAGGCTTGCTCCTATTTCTGTTTCTTATCTCATTTTCCTTTCAGACACAGTGAACATTTTCCCCCGCGCCTCTCCTTTCAGCAGATTTGGCTGTCAAGTCTTTTGTTAGATTATTTCCATTCACTTTCAAATCTCGCAGTGCAGTTAAACGATAGCTACTCTTGCGTAAATAGAAAGTATGAAGAAAAAAACCCATGGATTCAAACTAAATCTTGCAAATATATGACCAGGAAATGACTTCAGGACTTCATGGGCTTATTTATCTCTGTTCTGCGTATGCTGGATAGCTTCTTTTGAGGAGGCCTTAAGTGTGTGGAAGATGCATTTTAATGAGGGGTCGGCCGCTTCTTAGAAACACATTTGAATTTTCACACTGTTCTTTTCAGTGCTAGCCAGAATACAGCCTATATAAGTAACAGGATAAAAATAAATCTATCTAATAAAAACCACACCATGACTAACAAGCTGTGTGTGTATGTGTGCTAGTGATTTTGTATCTATAGTGTGCCAGCTACTGTATGGGCATGTGTGCCTACGCTTCATTTTGCTGCATGTCTGTGACTGTCTGTCTGTCTGTCTGTATGCCTGATGCTGTGGCAGCAGTCTTTGTGTCTGACTGTAACTGTGGTTATGTGTGCTCTGACCATTGTGTGCATTTACATATGTGAGCTCAACCAAAATAAGGAAACTATAAACAACCACAGTCCAAGACCACGTAGGTCCCATATAAAAGCAGTGGTCAGTAGTGAAGGCCAGCCAGTTCCCGGGCATGAGGGGCCCTGGATGTCTGCTGTGCTTTCCTGAATGAAAATGAGAGGCATGTTGCTTATTTTCAGTCATGCCCAACGCTCACAGTGGCATCGCGAGGCCTCGCCCCTCTGCTCAACTGCTCACCCCATGTTGTATCTGTATCATTGCAAGCACCAACAAAATGTGCGCAGACAAAATGTCCGCCGAAAGGCTTTCAGTCCAGCTATGGCAATGGCCGGCTCTGAGCTCTCTTTCTCACTCTTCTTCCCTTTTTTATTCCTTCTCTTGAAAAGCCTGACAGGGCATACAGGTGCCCCAGGAGAAGGTAAAGCACCTTCCTGTTTGTTGCCGAAATGGAGAGGTGCTGACACGGGGGCAGATCGAAATGGAAACACCATTAAGTAAGCAAACACTGCACTAAAACAGCCATTATCTGATCAAAGGTCTCTCAGGGGTCACACGTCTGCCACCAGTGTTTTTTTTCCAATATATGTACAACCAGCACTTCAGAAAAGTAAATATTTTAGCAACTGGCCTAGCTGTATTTATCTTCTCTCTGTCTGCATTTTTTTTTGCCCCTGTTACTATCTCCGTAAGATACATTAACCAATGGCAGGCTTTCTGCTGGGAGCAGGCTGCAGTGCAGGAGATAGCACACCCCGAGCTGTGCAGTGAAGGAGGCCAGGTGACAGACCACGTTGAAGTCGGCCTCAGTCTCACAGATGCCTAAGCTACATATCTGACTTCCAATCATGACGCAAAGGCTATTCTAACACGCCACCTGCTTTTCATTTCTTTCTCGCCAGGGTGCATTATACATTTGGGGTTTAGCACAAACGCGCATACACACACACACACACACACACAGTGCACAGCAGCCCATACATATCACTGCCACATCTATGGAGGCAGCATGTGTCATGAGATATCTCCACACAAATAAATAAATAAAGCAGGATATTTCACTCCAAGACCACAGGCAGAGACTACATCCTTTACAAATACGGGAGAAAAAAACCTACCATAGAGATACTAAATCCCCTGACAAAATGAAATGTATTAAACATGTGGGATACATAAATCTGTGATCCTTCACTCCAGACTACTGGTGGTATTTACCAAAAACATACAATGTCGTTTTATAGAGTACGGATCTTGCTCTGGAAAACAGCAGAAAGCGAATAGTGTACTGAAATACACCGAAATACCATAGGTGCAAAAAAAGAGAGAAAAACTGGAAGGTGTTTCAAAAAGTAGACATATAAAAATGTATGTTTTCCCACAAATCTACAGCTGAGTTACAAAAAAGATTGTTTTCACTACTAAAATGAAGAATCACAGGTCACTAGAATTCAGACTGACAGAATTTTCCAAATCCTCTACAGCACAAGCGATGTTGGCCGTTGTGCCCTTTGACATGCTGGTGAAGGAGTCCACTCACTAACTTGATCCAATTTTCTCCGGCCCGAGTTATACAAACACTCAGTTTACCTGCTTTTCGTGGCTTATAAACTCCACGCGCTGCTAAATGCGGATCAATAGAAATTAATCACAAGCTCCTGACTGTGAATTTTGCCTCTTTTTTTTGCGACTGGGTAACATGGTCTCCTTGATTGAATTCCTTGTTAGCCCCCCCTCCCCCCAACCCCCACTCCCAGTCCAGGCACACAAAAATCAATGAGAATGTCTTTACAGAAACAAACATATAAACAGTGCGCCACACGGAGCATGTTTCCAATAGCCACATATTTGATATTGAAAAGGGGGGACAGGATTTGGCAGTGTCTCAGAGCCATCTCCTTTAACCTGTCGTTAGAGACAGTGTTCAGGAAAAAAAAAACCCTCTAAGCCTCCACTCCCCCCCTCCTCCCCAGCCCCCACAACACCCCCACCCCCCCCCCTCCAGGTCCAAGTGGAAGGTGGTGCTAAACTCCCGACAGGGAGCACTTTAACCTTGAAGTGTGATTCAGAGGTAAAGGCAGCCTGAGGGTGGTGGTGGGGGGGAGGGCGTCTCATTCAGCCGCAGTCACTCTGAGCCATGCTGTCCCAAAGTGGGGACCCCGCACAGCCAGATTGGATGGGGGAGGTTAACAAAGTCCGATTTTGGGTTTTCAAATGGATACAACCTTACTTGACTCCTGAATTGTTTTAAATCAGTTTTAATTGATTGTTTCAGAACAAATCTATTTTTTTGTTGAAGAGTGGAAGAGTCTGTGCATAAGTCTTCTGCTGCGGTATCCTATACACTTAGAGGCTCAATGTGTTGTGTGTTCAGAGATGCTCTTCCGCATACCACTGTTGCATGTTTATTTTCATTAGTCACCTTCCTGTCAGCTTTGACCAGTCTGGCCATTCTCCTCTTAACAACGTGTTTCTGCCCACAGAACTGCTGCTCACTGGATGTTTTGTGTTTGTCTCACCATTCTCTGCAAACTATAAAGACTGTTGTGCGTGAAAATCCCTGTATTTGGTCTGAAAAACAGTTGAACCTGTTGACCACGTATGCATGCTTTTATGCATTTAGTTGCTGCCACATGATTGGTTGATTAAATATTTTCATTAACAAGCTGGTCTACCTAATAAAGTGATAACTGAGTGTATTCAACTTTAAATCTATTCCGCAGAGAACAGATGTGTCTCAAACTTAGGCAAGTCAATATGTCTACAGTAATGCTTTTAACAAACTAGATGAATGTTCAGTAACCTTTAGCAGATGTGTGTGGATTTTCCCCTACTCAAATAATCCTGCCGTTAGCAGGGATTCGTATGTCCATGCTGTAATGGCTTCCTGTGTAATCTGGTTCTAATCTCCACATGAGCATTTTGTCTGCCTAAAGAATAATCTGTAACCACACAAGGCTAACTGAGTTAATTTTGTTTCCCGAAAGTTTGCAGCCCAGAATAGCTTGAAGAAAACTTTTCGAGTGGCACTGTGTCTTGACAGTAAACATGCATCTTTTTTAGGACTCAACAAAAAAAGAGAGAGTAAAAAAATCGGCATCCCTCTTTTTGGTATCAAGGTCAAATCCGCAGACAGATTGCCATCCTCAGCACATTCTACGAGCGGTTATTTAGTCCACGTCATCTGAGATTCACAACCTGGCGACAACAGGTTCACAACTCTCCAAATATGACCACGAGCACAGGGAAAAGTAACACCGGCAAACCCGTAATTGAAAAGATATGGTGCCTTTTTGAATGATTGTGATTACTTCGCAGTGAGGACAGATCTCTAATAATGTTTTTTCCCCCCCTCTCTTTTTGAACCAATCCCTGTCATCTGCACTGTTTCACCGGTTGCATTGCAAAAACAAACAAAAACCTACTGTCATACATTGGCAACTCATCGCCATATCTCATAAGATATACAGTAGTGATGCAAATACATTGGGCCGTGGTAGAAAATCGCATGCAGCACACAGCTAAGATGCTAACAGCACTCATTCATCTGAGCCCTAGTTTCCACCTCTCGCCTGGCTTTCTGCACAATAAACTGGAGGCCTTAGAAGAGGCAGGTAACCAATGAGGGCAAGCCGCAAGGGAATGGTGCTTTATACTGTGTAGGCAAAAAAAGAGACGGCTAAATAAAAAAATAAGTAGCAGAATAAAGTGAAGTCTCTTTTCGCACAAGCTCCCACAAAACAAATATACAGCCACCCAATGTTTAAATCACTCCAATTCCTATTTCCAAGTATAATTTAATTTTTTTTCTTTTCCGCGACACTTGACGATTATTTCATCACGGTGTAATGACAGATTAAAAAGTTGTCAAATTAAATATTAAAGGGGACTGCAGGCAGTTGTGAATTTTTAAGGAATAACACAGATTGGAGATGAAATGAGGAACCTAAATGCATATTTTATACCGTAAGGAACGAATACATACATTTTCCTTCAGGCCACCTAGTTTGTAATAAAGCACTGGGAATGTTAGAGATGTGCCGCGTGGCATCGTGGGATTAATATCAGGGAGACATTGCTATTAGACTTTGTTGTCAAAATAAATGAGGCTTTGTATGATCATGGAGAATAAAGATATGGATTTATCCAAAAAGAGTGACTATTTTATAGCTGGGGCCGATTCCATTATTCCTTTTCCGATTTAAAAAAGAGAGACCAGTCGTTTTTGTTTTTATTTACTTTTTTATATAAAAGTTCTATTGGTTGCCATTTAAATGTCAGAAAACAGCCTCACTTTTTCAATAACCCCACGGACCTGCAAAGCATTTCTGGTCCCAATGGATTTTTCACTCGTTTGTCAGTTAGTTTATTTTCTGTTTTTATTAGAATATTTTTTTTGAACTGAAAAAAAAAATAGACAAGACAATTTAGGGCTTTACAAAAGACACTGACACAGTGATGGTGTTTCAAAGCACTAGGCTCATTGATCCTGTGAAGCAATGTCTAATCAATACAAAATCTCCTCCTGCCCTGAGTTAGCCATAGTTATCCCTGCCCATTTCATTTCATCCAGTTCAATAAAAAGATATTCTTCTTCTTAAACTTCATCTTATTCTTATTATTCTTATTCTTCTTCTTCTTCTTATTATTATTATAATTAATAACTTCAATTAGGAAACACATTTTTAGTGGGTTAAGGTAGTAACATGAGACAACCCCTCGTCTACTTTACTGTATGAAAATTCCAGCTGGCATCACTCTCAGGCTGTAACTGTAGCCAGCATCCCTCACCTCCCCACTCCATCTCAACCTCTTTCTTAAATCTTCTTGGTGTTGTGCATGGAGTGCATACTGTTCGTGCGGCAGTAAATTACTTTAAATGGTATTTCTATTTGTGTGGATATGGATTCAAACAAACAATCTATTTTTCCTGCTAAGCGGATGTGTCCATCCAGGGTGACTTGTATGGCTGACATCATGTACAGTATACAGTCCATTTGTAGCGCTGGGTATTAACTCAAGCAATTCTGGGTGAACTGCCTTGCCCTAGGGTAAAACAGCAGTGTCCCAATCCAATGATACAAGGACAGATCCTTGTTTTCCACATTGCCCACCCCCACACACATGACATTTGGGCACAGCTGAGCTCGCTCTATCCGTGAAATGCAGTGTTTGCATACTGCATAACCCAGCACGATGCCAGCTGTTGTCACCCGTACAATATTTACCCTTAAACATCTTGACGTTGAAAGACAAGGGTGAAGGGTGCTTTTCAGAAGCGGCTTCTGATGCCATTGTTGCTTGTTTACACACCTGTTTTTGCACGCCGGCTCAACACACAGCGAGATAGTACCGGCAGACCACGTCTCTCCGTGCACATACTGAGTTTCAAAATCTAATCCTTCCGGATGATTCCACCATGTCCCACTATTGGGAACTCCTGGGCATGGCGATGCATGACTAAGTAATACAGTAAGGGTTTTGGAATGGTGGCAAAAAGAGACAAATACTTGTGTAACTCAGGGAACGCTTGGGGTTGACAGCAGCTAAAAGACAGAGGATGGCCGTGTTTCGAGGGCAGCGGGGGCGTTGGCGGTATCGGTCGGTGAGGGGCTGTGTGAGGCTGGCTTTGTGCAGCGTGTGTGAGGACAGGCACGCTGTGTAGAAAGTGCTGTGCTTGGCTCTTGTAAATCTGGGACAGGGTTTAAAATTAGCCCCCTCTGCCTGGGCGCGTGGGTGCCGGCCTGCCACTGCTGTTTGGTCACGCCATCGACGAGTCCCTCCTCATCGCCCGCTAGACCTGCCAGCCTCAGCCTGCACCAGGGTACTGCTGACACGTCTGATGCACACACACACACACACGCACACACACACACACACACACACATGCACACACATACACACACGCACACGCACGCGCACGCACACACACACGCACACACACACACACACACACAGACTCACAGAAACACACACAAACACAAACACAGACTCACTAACACACACACACACACGCACACACACACACACACACACACACACACAAACACAGACTCACAGAAACACACACACACACAGACTCACAGAAACACACATACAGACTCATACACACACATCGGCACACAGACACAAATACACACGTGCATACATCCACACACATACATGCACATGCACACACACACACACAAACACACGCGTACACACACACACATACAGATAATCACTGAGGACATAAAACGACCCAAACTGCACGGTGTGACTTTGGACGCATATAAAAATCAGCAGCTGGCAGAAAGATAGTGTTTGTGAGGGGACAGCCAGAATACCAGGTGACTCTGGGAAGTACAAGGCTAAAAATGGTGCAATGAAAGCGCATAAAGACAGGATGTTATGTAACCTGTGAACCTCCACGGGCAGCCCGCCACAGGTCCCTGCCTGAGCGGGATCAGAGCGCGTAGCTGCTACATCGCTAATGAGGGCTATTTTATTTCTCACGCTGGGCCCGGGCTCAGCTCCGTGTGCCCCTGTGTGTCCCTCAGCTTCATCACACGAAGGAGGAGGAACGGCGAGAGGCCAGGTTTTGGGCTGAACGGGGAGGCCCGCCCTCCCGCTTTAAGGCGGCTTCGACGGTTAAGAAAAACACCCGAGTAAGAACAAAGAAAAGATCACTTCGCTCTCCACTTACACTTCCTCCTAGTCATGCACCCGTGACATACTATCTCCTTCTCTCTCCCTTGATTCTCCCTCTCTCCTCTCTCTCTCCTTCCCTCTCCCTCTATTATCACTCACTCCTCTCTCTCCTTCCCTCTCCCTCTATTCTCACTCTCTCCTCTCTCTCCTTCCCTCTCCCTTTATTCTCACTCTCTCCTCTCTCCTTCCCTCTCCCTCTATTATCCCTCTCTCCTCTCTCTCCTTCCCTCTCCCTCTATTCTCCCTCACTCCTCTCTCTCTCTCTCCTTCCCTCTCCCTCTATTCTCACTCTCTCCCTCTCTCCTTCCCTCTCCCTCTATGCTCTCTCTCCCTCTCTCCTGTAATTCCTTTCTCACTCTTTGCTGTTTCTTTTGAGAAACATTTTTTTTGCCATTGAACAGCACAGCCCCCCCTCCTCCACAGACTGCATAATGAATGCAGGCGCTGTCGCTGGTGTCAGGAGCCGGGACCCTTCTGCTTCACCTCTGTGCAACACTTTATCAGGGAACATTAAGTGGGGAACATAGCACAGCGCCAGGGGTGGAAAATCGGCCTGTCAGGGGCTCTCCTTCCTGCTGCTTCAGGATTGTTTCATCAAGGTGATTGAGAACAAAAAAGTACTGAAGCAAATTCCAGCTTACTTTCAGGAGCTCTGCCACATACATTATTTATGCTACGCATCCCCCCCCCCCACAGCTGAATACATCATCGGCTGATTCCCAAATATTTCTTCAGATTTCAGCGCCTTTAAGCTATATCCTTTTCGCATCAGTTTCGCCAAGCCATTAGACGCGGAGAGTGCTCTCTCTCGCTCACTCTCTCTCTCCTTTTTTTCGTGTGATATAGACCTGAAATTATGGATTACTGCTTTCGCGTAGGGAGCAGTTGTAACTTGATGGGAATGTTCTAGATGTTCCAGTGATTGGTGGGCGACGGGGAAGAGTGGTCGGGGGACGCACACTGAAATTCCATCTCCCAGAGCAGGCTGGGGAGGGAGGGGGGGGGGGCGGTGTTGGTGGGGGTGTTACTGGTTGAACAGAGGGAGACGCACTATTCCCATTTGCTGTGTTAATGTTAATTCGAACGGAGCCTTCATTAATGTTTTAGGGTATCTGTTGTCTGAAGTCTGTCGGACCCATTAGAATTTAAAGCAGGCAGCAGAAGGTCTGATAACTCTTTTTACACCGTTGTTGTTTTCCTTCTGTAGAGGCATGGCAACATTAACACATACCATAAAACCGAGTATACAGCTACGCAAACTGGTGGAATTTAACACACCATTAATAAAGGAATAACAGGAACAAAGAAGGTAAAGAAAGTTTAGTCTAGTTTCTTCAGCTAAATGACGTCCAACATACAAAACGACAGCCATCTCCGAGAAGCTACGCAAAACTGGTTTGGGTCGGTCGGGATCAAGCGGATCCCGTCTCAAGCGGATCCCGTCTCGGGGGCGATGAATGTGAGAAAAGGCATCTCTTTCGGTTGCCCTCCTTCTCTCCTTCCCCCTCTCCCTTTCCTCCCCCGACTGTGCGGCAGATTAAGTGACTTGATCCTGAAAACATCTGAGGAATTCTGCTCCACAAAGGGGTCAGACAAAGGCCAAGGGATTGCCTTACAGGTCCGGGTCCATTAGCGGATCAGCGACGCTGTCGTTTTACGCGGCCCCACAGACGGTACAGGCCAGGCCAGCCACTTTTCCGGGAGTACTGGGGAGAATACTGCCTTGTTTCCCCCGTCCTTATTAAATACACTGCCACTAAAGTGTTCTGCAGCTACCACTCGTAATATTTAATCTAAAACAATAAATAAAAATGTTATTTTTAACTTTATTAAACGTAAAAGAAGAATTTGGCAAAACGACAACTGGGATTTAGGTACAAAAAAATGGTTATGATTTAGCGTGCACTTAAAAAAAGGCAACCCTATCCAGCCACCCTCCCACCCCCCTGGAAAAATAAATCTGAGTCATTCATTTATTTATTCACAATAGACAGGAACAATCTCCTTACATGGAACTGCTCGAGACTCCGAAAAGTACAAGCTGAACCAGACTACACCGCTAATGCCAACCCCGGAGACAGTACCAATTAAATTATTAGATACCTAATACCAGAGCACGAAGGAACACTTTTCACACAAACAAGAAGATAGCCGGGAGGTGGAGTCCAGCACTGGTTGGATGCCGGAATGTTCTCTGCATGCTGCTTTGCCTAATTCTCCCAATTTGCAAGTTTCTCATTCATGTAATGAGGAGGATTGATATGAAAAGGGGGAGGGAGGCAGGGTAAGGGGGCAGAGGGGTGGTTGGGGGGGGGGGTTTGTCTGAGGAGTCAGGGGCAGTAATCACAAATTGCCCCCTTATTATATTATTACTGCGTTTTGAGCCCCGGTGTCCAGCAATAATGTCATACCTTCCAATGAAGTTCACTTATTTGCTCAAAAAAAAAAAAACTACAAAAAAAAAAGACAGCCCCACATTACACAACCTTACACAAACCCCTGAATGCAATCTCCGGACTCCTGCTGCGTTATAAATCAGATTTTCTTCGCGTGTGTGCAATACCTGAGATAAACAAATAAAAATGTTCCCTATTCATGAGCGAGACATTAACGACATATCCCATTGCCCGGGAAAAAAAAGGAAGGAAACAAAAAAGCCCTCAACTATAATAAGCTGCTTTTTTCCCCCTTTCCCGAGCCTCGCGCTCACTTCAGGGGAATTGTTTGAAGCTCTCGCTGTGCTGAACTGCTCGCTCATAGACTGCCTTTCCAAAGTCTGCACACCCCCTATCACCGCAACCCCACACTGTTAGCGCATTAATATTTCATTTCTTGTGTGAGTAAACATCACTGTAGATACGGGGACGGCCTTAACCACTCCGCGGCTCCTCTTCCGAGAGCCGGCGTTCTGAATTCCCGTCGCTGTTTGCGCTGGGAAAACGCGCCTCGCTGCCAGCTCGCGCCTCACGCCCCCGTCTCGCAGAAAGCGGCTCGGAGCATACATCACGCCGCTTTTAACAACCCCGCGCGCCGCCGGCGCCACGCACCGCCGTATTTAAGCCCGCCGTATTGAAATATAACGGCAAAATATCGTCCGAAGATTACATTAAAAAACCTGCTTGCTCTGCCAGCCCTGCCCGCGAACAGCCCCTTTGAGTCAATGAGATCAATCAATTCCCACACAGTTACTTCACGGGGCCACAGGCCGGGAACCTCCGGCTCTCCGTCTCTAAACAGCAGATTTGGAGGCCTCAGTCGGCGCGGTTACCCTTTAGCTTACAGGCGTCACGCTGTGACTTTACGGCTAACGCCGCCTCATTTATTTTCCTTATTGAGAGGGCTGCGAGCAGCCGCCCCCACCGCCAGCCCGACATGCTGACCTTGTCACTCTGGTTAGCGCCACGCCGCCCGGGGAACTACCTGGTGCTGCCACGGCAACGGCGCACAGGTGAACGGCACCCTCCGCGGCCGATAGCCCGTCCATCGGAACGCAGGCCGCGAATGTGCTCGACAGGCAAGGAAAGGAGGGGGACTACGGGGGGTAGAGAGAGAGGGAAACCATCTTCTCACTCCCTTTATCAAGAGACAAAATTACTATACGGCAAAAAGTGCCATAAATCCTCATTATTTCAAATAACATTCTGAAAAGCTAAAGTGTGAGGAGGAAGATGCTCTTTATCCCGAAGCGACTGCGTGGCATGTCAAAGCGCCATGGGTTAATGCAATATCACAGCTGGACACCTCTCCAAGCCACTTTAACTCCCTATTAGTAAAACACTCCTGTGTACAGTGAAAAAAAAATGAATTTGCAAGTTAACTTCGCTGTGAACAAAAATCACTTTGCAGACATGCATAGATTCTTTTTCCCAATTTATTTGGAGGGAGAAGAGAACAAAGTAATATCATTAATATTGTATTTCAACGCAACGGCTATGTTTTGTATCCTCCAAAGCTTGTTGTAATAGGCCAGTTCAGTTGAGATACACACAGTGAGCACTTTATTAGGTATTTATCAAACTTATTTTTAAGCCTTCTGCTGTAGCCTATCCACTTAGACGTTAGACACGTTGTGTGTTCAGAGATGCTCTTCTGCATGTCACTGTTGTAATGTGTGGTTATTTCCTGCCAACAACCTGGCCCTTCTCCTCAGACCTCTCTCATTAAGAACGTGTTTCTGCCAGCAGAACTGCTGCTCACTGGACGTTTTTTGTTTTCCGCACCATTCTCTGCAAATTCTAGAGACTGCTGAACATGAAAATCCCAGGAGATCAGTAGTTTCTGAGATACTCAAACCACCCTGTCTGTCGCCAACAATCATTCCACAGTCAAAGTCACTTAGATCACATTTCATCACAGATTTGGTCTGAAAAACAGCTGAACCTCACCACATCTGCATGCTTTTATGCATTTAGTTGTTGCCACATTATTATATTTGCATTAACAAGCTGGTGTACAGGTCTACCTAATAAAGTGATCACTGAGCGTATATCCTTTACGTTGACTCCTGATTAAATTCAAGAGCTCATTTTTTTCAAACATTAAGGATGAATGTTGATTGGATTCTGGCCGCAGACTTTGCTTTGTATTTATAAAGAACACTTCTTGGGCCTACCCGATTCACATCAATAAAAGTGGCGATTTATAAAAAGGACCAGGGGTAACATATTTGCCATGGTTCATCTAGAGAGACTGGCATGTAAATTAGTAATCTGAATAACAGAGTAATTGGAAGCAACAGTAGCGGAAAGGATGGGAAATTCTTCAAGGCAAGCATGAAGAGGCGCAAATGAGCTCTGAATGATACGAGGAAACCCCCCCAATCCCCCCCCCCACCTCTGCTATCATTTACCAGCAAGGAGCAATACCTCCAACAACAAAATGGCCTCACAAATGCATAGCAATCTACTGTTTTTTTGTGGGTTTCTTTCCAAAGCAGTTATTGTTAACATTTTTGGCCACTTAACGGCCCTTTCACCCACGTAGCCCTGTGGAAATGAGTTACAGGACTGCAGGGATCTTAAACAAAGTGTTAACTGCAGCCTTGGCACCAGGCGTTTATAGCTCAGGTGCACCGCCACGCCATAAATTTAGTTTTCCTGTAAAAAATAGAAGAAAAAAAAAAGGGAGAAATTAAATTAACGTAATGGCTGTCGAAACTCCAGCACATCAGTCAAGCTCGGTCACATCTGTTGACAACTTTCCAAAACCGGGGAGAAAAAAAAACAGCGAAAGTTTACATTTAAATTCGCGAGTCACGTTTTCTGTTCTGGGTCGTTTTTTTCGAGGGAGGTGACATCATCGGCGCGTGTCTCTCCCGGCGGGAAAGGGAAGGGAGGGGGGGGGGGTATCGGCGGATGTGCCGCGGCCTCGCTCTGCCAGACGCCCGGCTGGAGAGCCGCTCCGCTCAGCCGCTCCGCCCCGCCGCGCGCCCTGCCCCGGCTGCCAGCCCCCGGTGCCAGCGCTCTGGTCGCGCGGTGCCCGAGCCGGCGCTAAATGGCACGTGAGCCCAGCCCCAGCCCTGCTTTCCCCGGCACAGGCCTCTCCAGCTGCAGCTTAATTTCCTGTGACTTGCCTAATTACTGTAATTAAGGATTAATTGCCATTAATTATTCACACATAAGCTCATCGCAAATCATGGGGTAAATGTCTTCTGAAAGCTGCCATACAAGCCACGTATAAACACACTGGGACGCTCCAGGCTGCTCAAGTCTATCATTCAGGCCTGCAGCAAATCACCCCACCGCACTTACCGAAACAGCCGTAACCCCCCGCCAAATCGACAGCCCGTCCAGGTAACAGCAGAACCAGTCCAAACCCCTTTCTTCATTTGTCATGTGTTTCCGTTTCCTCCCAGTGACCCGACTCACACAAGAAACACTGGTGTTTGTAATGTGTCCCCACCATCATTATGATTTCCTTTTGTTTTAAAGGGAGCTGAATTTAGGTTGAGACTCTTCTAGGGGCACAAGTGCTCAGAGAGCTTCATGGCAGAAAAGCAAGCTTTGATGTTTTGTCTTAGGATCCTAGAGCCAATTTGAATTAAAGTGCGAAAGGACACCTTTGACTAAACTTAAGTATTCCCTCAGCATATTCCTTTAAGAATGTTATTTTTTTCACCAATAAAACATATAAAAATGTAAGCACATAGCCCCTGTCATGCTAAGATGTAGAGTGAATACGTGGTGCTGCAGAGTCAACAAGTGCTCTTTAGCCACAGCCATTTCATCACACTCCTGAACAAGCCTGCGTTTAAAGCAATAAAGTATTCAAAGTAGTAAGTCAAGAACTAAAAATAATCATGAGGATCAATGAAAAGCACCTGACAAAAAATAAATCTACTTCAGCTGAGAAGTGGCTGCTTCTTTGATATGGCTTCCCACAATGCACCGGAAAAGGCCAGCGGCTGGTTTATTCAAACAGCTATCACAGCAGAAAAAGGAACGGCGTGAAGCACCAGTAGAATTTACACTGCACTGTCACGCTCAAGGTTACTTCCAGAAAACTGGCAGGAATTATCAACCAGTAGCACAGGGCAACTTAAATCACTTCCATTTTTCTTGGGATTTAATGTAAAATATACTGAGGGGAGAAAGAGGTTGGGGGTGGAACGGAGTGGAAGGGAAGTGGAGGTGGGTGGGGTGTGTGTTGGATGGGGGTGTGTGGAGGGGGTCAAGCCGTAACGGCCCCCCGTCTCTTCGCTTGTCGAAGACTGCTTTTACGGCCTACCTCGGCGAGGGCTGCGTTGCCCAGGCCCGAAGGGCAGCGTCATTTTGACCCTGCTCCTTGAGCGCCTTGGTTCGTCGTTCACGTAAGTTTGGGGGGGCGACCTGAAAATGCGCTTAACGCCAGCGTACGCAATCTCGCCCGTTCCGTGTAGTTCCGAGGCCGCGCTTTTAAAGAGTTCGCGCCTCATAAAGTCGTAATAATGACCATAATGTGAATCGGCTGCATATGAAATGTCTGCCGGGGGGCGGCAGGCAAACAGTATTTAAAAAGCAGACACTTTTACTGGGCCCTAAATCAAAGGGCTACAGCCCCTATCCGGATCCACAAGTATGCGCCGATAGACACGGCGTGCTGCGGAGGAATGAAGGAAGAGAGGAAGACGCAGCGCCCCGTTCCTTTACAAGCGGTCTGCTAAACTTCACGGGCCTCTGACAAACCCCGTCCAAATACCTGCGGCTGACAATTATTTAAAAATTCTCAGAGTGGTGCCGCTGTCTCAGCACTGCCGACGGACTACAGAACTGCCGCACCAGGTATTTTATACATAAACAGCGCACCGTGAGGCCGGGGATGATGCAGGGAGTGGGAGAGAGAGAGACAGAAAGGGAGAGAGAGAGGGAGAGAGGGAGAGACGGAGAGAGA